>NC_143133.1:107299220-107450736 GCF_059928025.1 Delphinapterus leucas
AATGGAGCTAATATATCAGAGTATTGCTACCAAAAAGAAAAACACATTATTACATAGTAAGCATTGTAAGTGCTTCATATGTTCTTATTCATTCCAACAACTTCTTGAGTTGTGTACTTTGTAATTCCCATTTTATGAATGAGGAATTTGAAGCACAGAGAGCTTGGGTAACTTGTTCAAGCTAATGGAGCTAGTAAATGATAGGATTCTAACTCCAGAATCTGTGCTCTGAAAGTTTTATATGATATAAAAATACACGATGAAATGTTGGGAGTGGTGTTTTAAATTTTTTAAAGATTGAAAAATAGTTTCATTTTAGCTAATTTTGATATATAATATGGCAGAATTTCATGTAGGAATTGTAAAGTCATATAAAAAAAGTATAATCATTAATATTTATTGAACACTTACTGTGTGTTTAGTACTAGCTGCTCTATATTACATATACGTTTTTTAAAAATAAACTTTATAACTTCAATTTTTAACTTTCCCTTCTCTTTCTCCAGTGTTTTAGTCCTCTTTTGATTCTTCACTAAGCTTTATACAAGTATACAATTTATTAAAAGTAGTTATAGGTAATAATTATTAGCTATAACTAATAGTTTATTTTGTATTAAGCATATAACTGGATGATTTATATGTATTACCTCATTTAATTCACAGAATAATCCTATGAGAAAGATAGCAGTATTAGCTTAAATAGTCTGCTTAAAATCCTACAAGTAGTGAGAGGTAGAAGTGGATTAAGGACCTAGGGAGTCTGATTCTAGAAACTTTGATCTTAACCATTGTACTATAATGCCTCCCTGGATCTCAATTTTTTGTTTTTTGGTAGCTGTTATTATTCCTTTAATGAAGAAACCATTACTTTTGCTTTTTAGAACCCACTGACTGTGGTCCACTTTAGAACCAAATATTGCTGCTTCCTTCTCTCCCCATTCTCTTTCCTTGAGCAGTTGTTGAGTCTATTGCCCTGTAACTTTGTATTTCCTAGAATGAAGTTTCAAAATCTAGAATAGATGATGTAACTCTTTGGCTTAAAAAATTCTCTAGTGGAAACGCAAACCAAAACTACAGTGAGGTAGCACCTCACAGTGGTCAGAATGGCCATCATCAAAAAATCTACAAACAATAAATGCTGGAGAGGGTGTGGAGAAAAGGGTAACCTCCTGCACTGTTAGTGGGAATGTAAATTGATACAGCCACTATAGAGAACAGTATGGAAGTTCCTCAAAAAACTAAAAATAGAACTACCATACAACCCAGCAATCCCACTACTGGGCATATACCCTGAGAAAACCATAATTCAAAAAGAGTCATGTACCACAATGTTCATTGCAGCACTATTTACAATAGCCAGGACATGGAAGCAACCTAAGTGTCCATCAACAGATGAATAGATAAAGCAGATGTTGCACATATATACAATGGAATATTACTCAGCCATAAAAAGAAACGAAATTGAGTTATTTGTAGTGAGGTGGATGGACGTAGAGTCTGTCATACAGAGTGAAGTAAGTCAGAAAGAGAAAAGCAAACACCGTATGCTAACACATATATATGGAATCTGGAAAAAAAAAAAAAAGGTTCTAATGAACCTAGGGGTAGAACAGGAATAAAAACGCAGACATAGAGCATGGACTTGAGGACACAGGGACGGGGAAGGGTAAGCTGGGATGAAGTGAGAGAGTAGTGTTGATATATATATACACTACCAAATGTAAAATAGATAGGTAGTGGGAAGCAGCTGCATAGCACAGGGAGATCAGCTCGGTGCTTTGTGACCACCTAGAGGGGTGGGAAAGGGAGGGCAGGAGGGAGACGCAAGAGGGAGGGGATATGGGGAAGTATGTATACATATAGCTGTATATGTTATACAGTAGATTCACTTTGTCATACAGTAGAAACTAACACAACGTTGTAAAGCAACTACACTCCAATAAAGATGTTTTTTTAAAAAAAGTTCTCTAATGGCTTCCCATAGCACTTAAAATGAAATCACAGCTCCTCACCCTGGCTCTGAATGATTCGGCTCTTTGGCACTTTCTGATTGGTTATTATATCACGATATTTGGACAGAGAAATAGAGTGTCTCCTGTGTCTACCGTGTTCATTTCTGAAAGTAACAAATTAATTTTTTTGGTAATTATAAAAGTTATATAATCACCTTGCAAGAATTTTAGAAAAGAGAAAAGACCACGTTTCCCAAACTACATCCCAGAGCCTCTCTAGCATAAGCAAACTTTGAAGAAAAAGGAAATGACCTAAGACTGGGGATATAAATAAATTATTACCTTGAGGTTAAAAGCTAAGGTTTTTAATCAGTCTAATCTGAGTTCAGATTTGCTTTTTCATTTACTGTATGCCCTTAGGTAAATTACTTAACTTCTCTAGGCCTCATCTTATTTAAATGGGTTAATGAATATAGCACAGTGCCTGACTCACAGTAAGTATTCAATAAATGACAGCTACAATTGAAAGTAAATTTGTTTTAGGAGTTAGGACTTAAACATAAGGATCTATGGGATATTTTTTATTTGGGCACAAATCAGGCATACACTGTAAACTTCATACTGTAGTTAGTAAACACTGAACATATTAAGGGGCTAAATAAAGATTAGATAGGTGTAAATAATTTATAAAAGATTAAGCGCCCCAGTCCGGGAAGATCCCACATGCCGCGGAGCAGCTAGGCCTGTAAGCCATGGCCGCTGAGCCTGCGCGTCTGGAGCCTGTGCTCCGCAGTGGGAGAGGCCACAACAGTGAGAGGCCCGTGTACTGCAAAAAAAAAAAAAAGAATAAGCAGACCAAGCAAGTTATTTGCCTACATTTTTAATGTTGATACCATTAACAGCAGTTACTATAATAGATGGTGGGACTGTGTGGCAGAGGAACAGAGGAGTTTCTGGAGAAAAGGGATGGTTAATAAAAAAAGGAAAAATGTACATATATCTTTTCCATCAAGACTGATAAGATCTTACACATGAACCTAAAAAGTACCATAGATTCTTGTTAGATTATATATACAATACGTCTAATAATCCTATCAAGTAGATATGTTCAGTAGACTCTGAGATCTCATTTTTTCTCTGAAATTGTGTCCAAAACTTTTGATATTTGTTAATTGTTAACCTTCAGTTTCATTTGTGCCAATTGTTTCCATTTATTTATCTGCTAGGCAACCGGGTTCTTTGTTTCGCTTATCCTATATTTAGCTGCTACCTGAGGTACCTTTAGTTTTCAGGATTTGCTGGAAGAATTTGAGTTTTTCCATTAAATTAATTAAGTTCAAACCTATTTTGAAAAGTTATCAAAATCAGTGATGTGTACAATGTTCCTTTGAAAATGGGGAATTTGACTAGGTGAACTGGTCATTGATGTACAGGTATGTAAGTGATCTGTAGAGCTGAGATGAAGCCTGGACCTCTTTAGAGGTCAGTCTAGTTTGTCCTTTTCTTTCTGGCAGACACTATATTTTCCATTGTGGACACTTGAGTCTGTGTTATTTTAAAATACTCTTGAGAATTTCTTTGGCATCCAGTTCTGTATGTGATAACGTTACTTTAAAAAATCTTGAATGCTTGTCTTTTAGGAAAACTGTTATTCTGATTTTTTAAAACATTTTAATTCTTATGGTTGGAAGCAAAAATAGTTGTTCACATATAATGATAATTGCTGTTTGATTAACCTTACAAAGTATATTAGGACATATCTCTTCAGATTTAGTTACTTAATTAAAAAAAACAAGCCAGCTTCTCTCTTTTCATGTTTCACAAGCATAAAACCTAATATTTACAGGCATTTTTCCAAGAGTATTTGCCTAATCTTTGCTCAGGTGAATTCATTACTATTTTCTGTGTATATTGAAAGATTTGTGAACATGTTTTCTATTTGAATGTTGTCATGTAAAGTAAGATTCAAACATGTTATTTAATAGTGGCTTGATCAACTCCTTTTATTTTTCCCCAGGAGGATAGCAAACAAGCACAGTTTTTAGCCTTGGCAGTTGTATACTTTATCTCTGTTCTTATGGTCTCGAAGTACAGAGACATTTTGGAACCCCAAAATGAAAGGCATAGCCAGTCTTTTAAGGAAACTGGTAGTGAAAGCAGGAATTTATCACTTCCTGGTAAGTTTCTGTATTTTATTATCTGGCATCCAAAGTTCAAGTAAAACATTACCTACTTATGATAGTTAAAATATTGATTCTGGAATTTATGTATAAAGTGAGAGTATGTATTTATTTTTACTAATAACCAAATATTTTAAGTACCATGTAGTTAATTGCAATTGGGAGATGGTTTCTGTTCGTTAAGTGAGCCATCTATTTGAAAGATGAGAAAATGTTATTCTTTTTTAAAAAAAAAAAAATTTATTTATTTATTTATTTTTGGCTGCTTTGGTTCTTCGTTGCTGCGTGCGGGCTTTCTCTAGTTGTGGCAAGCAGGGGCAACTCTTTGTTGTGGTGCGTGGGTTCTCACTGCGGTGACTTCTCTTGTTGCGGAGCATGGGCTCTAGGCCTGCAGGCTTCAGTAGTTGTGGCTCGCGGGCTGTAGAGCGCAGGCTCAGTAGTTGCGGTGCATGGGCTTAGCTGCTCTGTGGCATGTGGGATCTTCCCGGACCAGGGCTCGAACCTGTGTCCCCTGCATTGGCAGGCGGATTCTTAACCACTGAGCCACCACGGAAGCCCGAGAATATGTTATTCTTTACAAATAAAATATTAAACATTTTTGTTTAACTCCACATTTGTTGTAAAGAATAAATAACTTATATTTTCTTATGAGACAGATTTGTTAACAAATAGCTATAATAATTGGAGTTATAAAATTAGCTGCCAGTTATAGGGAAAGTTATAAAATTAGCTGCCAGTTATAGAGAAGCAGGTATTGTAGTTATAGAAGTAGCTGTTACCCAACAGGGGTGATTTATTTATCCAATCAATATTCATTCCGTACCTCCTAGGTTCTTGTTCATTATGAATGAACAAAAGAAAAAAAGTCTGCCCTCCTGGAGCTTGAATTCTAGTGAGAGGAAGTAGAAAATAAGTACATTTATTAAATAAATTTTATAGTATTGATTATTTTAGAAGGTGTTAAGTCCTAAGAAAAGAAAAATTGAATGGGTAAAATTATCAGGAATGACCAGGAGAAAGGGGGTATTTCACTCTAAGGAGAAAGGGATTTTCACTCTAAGAAGAATGAGAAATTATTGGAGGGTTTTGAGTACAGGAGTTAGAATTGATATATGTTTTTAAAAGTAACACTTGGGATTCTGTTTTAAGAATACACCCTACAGGGCAAGAAAAACCAATGTTTTAGTTATGTACTGCTGTGTTACGTGTTACCTCGAAGCTAAAACTCACAAAACTCACTGTTTTAGTCTTGTTATCATCATTCCATGAATTTGATTCAGATAAGTCGCAGTGGTAATGATTCATCCCTGCTACAGATGTTGTTTGCTGGGGTTGGAAAGTCCGAAATGGCTTTTCTCCTCATTAATCTAGTGCCTCAGCTAGAATGGCTCCAAGAGGTAGGGCTGAATGACTGAAATGGCTAAGCTGGGGTTGTATGTGTGGGGCCTTGCTACTTGTTCTCAGATGAATTTCTTGGTTTTACTCCAACCAGGTAGCCAGATTATTTATAGAGGTGTTCAGAGATTCTGAGAATGTACAGATTGCCAGATCTTAAGCTCGGGCTCAGAACTGGCCCACTTCTACCACATTCGGTTGGTTACAGTGAATCAGGCCCAGCCCAGACTCAACGACTTCTCAAGGGGGTGAATACCAGGAAGCATGGCCAATAGAACCATTAATGTCACAGTCTTAACATAGCCAGTTAGGAGGATATTGCAATAACCTAGGCAAGAGGTAATTTTGGGGATGGACTAGGGTGGTAGCTGTAGGGCTAGTGAGAAGCAGTCAGATTCTGCATATATTTTGATAGTGAGAAAACAGGATTTTAAAATATTAGCTGTGGATATGCAAAAGATGGAAGGTAGTCAAGAATGATTATAAGGTGCACTTGGATAGACTGAAGGTGAAACATACTAAAGGAAGAAGATAAGAAATTCAGTTTCCAACATGTTGAGTTTGTGATGTCTTTTAGACATTTAAAAGAAGATTCAGAGTAGGCAGTTATATATAACAGTCTGAATTTTATTTATTTGTGTATTTATTTATTGAAATAGTGGTATTTAAAACTTTGAGAGTTAATGAGACCACTAAGGAAATAAATGTTGATAGAGAAGATAAAAGGATTAAGAACTGAGTACTAAGTCCCTTCAAGTTAAGAAATCCAGGAGAAAAAGAAGTGAAGGAGGTAAGGAAGGAACAACAGTAAGGTAGTAGATGAAAAACCAGAAGAGCATCGTGTCCTGTAAGCCAAGTGAAAAAAGTATTGTCACGTTGGAGAGAATAATCAGTTGTTGCTGCTATGTCAAGTGCTGTTAGGACTGAGAACTGACCATTGGATTTAGCAAGGTGGAGCATTTTTGTTGGAATGGAGTGAACACCTGATTGGAGGGAATGAAAATCAAGTAGAAAAGGTGATGCTCCCTGTTGAACTAGATTTTAAGGACCATTGAATTATTCAGTTATTTAGGAGTGGTAACAAGTGTTCTAGCAGTAGAAACCATGATTGAGGTAGAGGTAATTATTGGTGTTGTAAAGTATTATGTGTTATGCCATGAGTAGCAGGAGATAAAGCTGGAGTTGAATAGTCATCTGAAAAATACTTATTGACTACCTACTACTTGCCAGGCATTGTTGTAGGCCCAGGCATTGTCATAGGTGCTGGAGATGAAGTGTTAAAGAACGTACATTCCCTGCCCTGATAAAGTTTACAACTTAGCCGACTCATATTATTGAAGAACCTTGTACTTTAGCCTAAGGATTTTGGACTTTTTCTTATAGGTCAATGGCTTTCAACCTTGTGTTACTACCCATTGGTATGTCATATTCAGTTTGGGGTTTTCTAAGATATTTTGTTATTATTTATTATTATTATTATTTTATTAAACCATCTAATTATTTACTGAGTACATTTTATAGATTATTTAATTTGTTTTTTACCTTTTAGCACATGCTGTATATTTCATAATTTAAAATAATTAGGACTGAGTGTACCTTTTTAAAATGAGTTGTAAATTTTTTAACTCATACTTTTCTTCTTTTTCTGGGTAAGATGTAGAAAACTCACCAGCAGCATTCAGCCCATTAACTCCAGCATCCATGGAAGAATCTGAAAGTGCATCATCTGCTCGAAGGAGGGACTCAGGCATTGGGGAAGAAATGGCTACTGGTTTAGGAAGCAATGTGGACGTGGCTCCTCCTGTAGCACCTCCAAGTGTCAGTGCAGGCCCAGATGCCATCAGTGAGGTGCTGTGCACTCTTTCTTCAGAAGTCAGTAAATCTCAGGAAACCAAAAGTGATGGAGAAAATGAATTGGATAACAAGGCTGCACCATCAGTTCCTGTTTCAAAAAATATCAACGTGAAGGACATTCTCCGAAGCTTGGTTAACATACCAGGAGATGGAGTCACAGTGGATCCTGTCCTTCTGCCACCAGCCTGCCTTGGAGCTCTTGGTGATCTATCTGTTGAGCAGCCTGTGCAGTTCAGATCTTTTGACAGGTACTGTAAATAGTCTTTAAATATATAAATATAAGGATTTAAATACATAAATTATAAGGATTTAAAGGTTATAAATTTATAAATATATAAATTTATTGGAGTATAGTTGCTTTACAATGTTGTGTTAGTGTATACTGTACAGCAAAGTGAATCAGCTATTGGTATACATATATCCCCTCTTTTTTGGATTTCCTTCTCATTTAGGTCAGCACTGAGTAGAGTTCCCTGTGCTATACAGTAGGTTCTCATTAGTTTATAAATATATAAATTATAAGGATTTAAAGGTTAAACAAGAATTTAACTTTGTTAAATTTTGTAGCTTCAACATTAAAAAGGGATGTTTTGATATAGTTTTAAAAATTATAAGGATATTTTGTTGTATGGTTTGTATATCATTTCAAATTTTTATTTATCAACATAATTATTAAGATTGTTTAAGAATAATTTTAATATTACATTGGCAAGTTGTATATTAAATAATTTTTTTCTTCGTTTGTTACAACTTAAAAATCACCTATATTTACAAATGGTTACCTTTCATTCCCCTGCTGTCGGTACTGTGCCAGCCTTTGTGAAAAAAGGTGGGAATCTGTGGATTCCGACAGATTCAGGAATTCAACAAAGTGTTCAGAGTCTTGACAGCTTGGGAAAGCTAACTATAGATTCCTGACTTTGTTGGCTCTGCTGTCCTAAGAAACCTTTGGCCAATTTGCTTGAAAATTTTCTTTATATTAAATTTTCTGAAATTCTGCCTGTAAGACATGTATGTTTCAGAGTTGTTAAGCATATTCTTTTTCAAAAATCAATATTTTTATCTGAAAACAAGCTCTGCCTTATAGAAAAGTTGCCAGTTAAAAGAAATTTTATTTTTCCTGAATCTGTTGAGGGAAAATTGATACAGTACTACACGCCCTTTGAATATTTTTGTATATTTTCTACATAACCACAATACATTCATCAAAATAAGGAAATTAACATTGATATAATATTAATACTACTGTCAAATCTTGAAACCTTTGAAGTTTCACTAATTTTCTCGGTAATGCTCTTTATAGTAAAAGGATCGAATTCAGACTTTTGTGTTGTATTTTGTTGTGTCTCTTTATCCTCCTTCAATTTGGAAGAACAGTTCTTTAGTCTTTCCTTAAATTTAATGACCTCGACACTTCAGAAGATGAGAGCCCAGCTGTTTTGTATAATGTCCCTCAGTTTAGATTTGTCTAATTAGTGTCCTGGGGATTAGATTCAAGCTAAAGCATCTTTGGAAGTAATATCACAGAAGTGATGCTATTTCTTCCTGTTGTATTCTAACAAGTGGCACATGGTTTTATCTCATTACTGGTGATACTCATTCTGATCATTTATAGAAATGGTATTTTCTGGGTTTCTCCACTGTTAAGGTACTCCCTGGGAAGAGGGGTTTAGAAACTGTTACCCTCCTCATCAAATGAATTCAGTACATTCATCATATGACCTTACGGTTTCATACTTTAGAGGATGAATTATAATATTATTGTTATTGTTTATATTGATGCTCAGATTGTCTCTGATTTGGCCAGTGGGATTTCCTTCCAGTTGGCTTCTGTTTTCTTTTGATATATCCTCATCATAATTTCCCTCTGTCTGGTTATTTATTTCTTTGTGTCTCCTGTTCTCTGTGTTTCATCTCATCTCCTAGTTTTCTACTTCAGACTTGCTGGCACATTAGATATCCAAGCTGGTTAAAATTATTTATATAATTAATATGCTCTGAAAGAACACAGGGAATATATAATTTTAATGGAAAATCTTTCTGCCATCATCCTCTATCATCTTACTCCCTCTACCTCTGTTTAAAGATTAGGTCAATGTCGTGGAATGATGAGATTGACAGAGTCTAAATTCCAGGTAAATAGCATATTGGTATATGTCTAATGTGACATTATAGATATAGTGGCTGCTAGATTCAGATGTCTTTTTCTTTTTTATTAGGCTTTATAATATAGGAGTTAGAATATTGACTCTAGAAATGAGATGAAACTGTTTGAGTTCTGGCTCTGTTACTTATTAATGAATTTGGACAAATTACCTCATCCTCCTGAGCCTCAATTTCCTTATCCTTAACACTGTGCACTACTATACAGCTATTAAAGAGAAAAAAAGCAGAACAATATATACTGGTGTGAAATGATATTGAAGATATATTAATCTATAACACTTAACATGAAGAAATCCAGAAGTTTAAAAGATGATACCTAGTCTTAATGAGGGTATGAAGAAACACTTTTATATTGTTGAGAGGGCATATTGGTACAATTTATCTGAGGGAAAATTGGTAGTTAATTAAAATTTAAAATATGTAAACCTAATTATATAAGCTTATACAGAAGATATATGCAAGTATAAAATGTTTTCTTTCTGCAAGAGGAATTTCATAGTTAAGCTAATACCTATTGAGCTTTTACCCTGTGAAGGTGTATTAAAGTGCATTTTTTAGATAGGTAGGTAGGTAGGTGGATAGATAGATACTGTTTTTATTCTTACTTTACAGATGATGAAACCTGAGGCACTGGGAAAGTAAATAAATGCCTTAAGCTTTTGCGCTAATAAATGGTGGAGCTAAAATTTAAACCGTGGCCAGTGGACTCTAAGTCCTGTCATTTGGCTGTGCTATGCAAACGTAGTTGCCAATTTATTAAGAATTGGTTACATGTGTTGTTTCCTGTGAATATAATAAATACTATGCAGCCACTGATGAGAGAAAAGCACAACTGATGTATTGATGTAAAATGACATTCAAGATATATTATTAAATGGGAAAAGCAGAGTACAGTTTAGTTTGGAATTTATGATCTTTTGAAAAAATAGATATATATGTTCCCATATGCTTCAAAAAATTTATAACAAACTGCAATGGCTATATTTTGAGGGTGAGAAGAGGTGTAAATGATTAGGTTTTTTCTAATATTCACAATTTTTATGAATTTGCTTAAATTTGTATTAATCTTAGATTGACTAGTGAGAATAACTTAAGGGTAGAGTTTTACATTTAATAAATCTTACTAATATACTCAAAGTTGTTTCCTTACAAATTCCCCGAATTTCTTGTACTTGGGGATTTATTTCTTTTTAAATAGCATAGAAATTGTCTATGCCTTAGTGATACCTTCAGTGAGTAGGTTACAAACTTATTTAGGAAACTGTGCACAGGGAATACATTTTAAAGGGGTTTATTGAAACAGGAAACAAAGCGGAATTTTGGTGATAGCATTTTTCAGGAGGTTATTTGGAACTTACATGTCTGGTATGCATTTAACATACTATCTGATGGCAAGCAAACTGCTCTGTTTTTACCCCCTCTTTTTCTTAGCAAGAGACACCTTTTGAAAAACTATTTTCATGCAGCTTTAGACCAGAGGAATATCTTTGAGAATTTCAAAGCGTCCTTCTGATCATGTATTTATCTCTGGAATGCTGTGTCAGAAATCACAACTCTCCTCATATCTTAAGAATTATCAACTTCCAAGCAATAGCTGGAACGTTTAGAGTAACAGCTACATGAGTGGAACCTTGCTGAAAGGCTGCCAGGTTGTGGGCCTTTGTGGATGGCAAGGTGTTTGTGTTCATTCCCATGCCAAAATTCTTGCTCTTATCTAATTTGAAGATCCTCTCTGGTGATTAGCGGATGCCAGGGATTTATCTTGATAAAGTTCAAGGGCTTGTCTGGCTTTTCAGCTAGATCCTTAGGGACTAAAGTACTAGGCTTAAAATGCTTTTTTTCTCCTTTCGTGAACTATTTGCATGTTAAAGAAAATAGCATTTATGTGAAAGTTTGTGATAATTCAAACTGATATAATTCTGAAATGGAACTTCTGAACCTTAGTGATCTGTAAGACATTGTTGCTTTCTGTCGTTACTCAATAAAAAGAAATCTTTAAAAAAGTATCCCTAGTTCAGGTAAGAAAAAAAAAAGTCAAGTGTTTACACTCTCTATCTCTGGAGACTTAGGAAAATTACTTCTTTCTCATCTGTAAAATGGGGATAATAATATGTAGTACTTACCTCATGGGTCGTTATAAATATAAATAATTCCCTCATAGGTTGTTATAAATATAAATAACATAATTCATATACGTCCTTAGCATAGTGCTCACAAATACTAATTATTCATTAAAGTTGGTGAGTATAAAGAAAAAAGCAATAATATGTGAAATTTTATATTTTAATATTTGGTTTTTAATTGAAAGTTTGGAAAAATAGCTTATATAACTAAAAGACTTACCTGTCTTCCAAATTTTTTATGCCAAAAAACTTTGAAGTGCTTTTTGTTAAAATTGATGGCTGGTATTAAAAATTCAGTAATTTGTTTCTTGAAAATTAACAAGGATTTCAATTTGTCTTTTAAATGGAAACTTAAGCTGTAGCCTGAGAACAATGGCATTTTATTAAAACTTTAAGACATGCTTTACTAGTTTAGATTTACACTTTCATACATGATAAATATGATAGCTTAAAGATCCCCCTGTGTTGAAGATTTTAGTCTTGTACACAGAAATTTTATAATTTAGCAATAGTAAAAACAGTTGGAATGAAAATATCCTGAAATCTGCCTACTGCCCTTTTAAGGGAATCTTTGTTACTGAATTTTCTTTGTTTTTATGTGGCACAAAGCTAAAGTATTATTATGTTACTTCTTCAGTGATGATTTGAATCAGTCATTGAATTTGGACATAGATTACTTTTATTTTTCTATTATGTGTTAAGTACATAGCGGGGCTAAAGAATGCAACTTTTCCATTTCTGAGCAGATATATTTTTGTATTTTAGTAGTAGTAGTACATATATAATTTAATATCTTGGAAATCTTTATTACCATTGCTTATAGATGATTATAATATAGAATTACCTTTAAATGTTAATATGATTGTGGTGATGGTTGCACAATTCTATGAACATTCTAAAAACCATTTAATTGTATACTGTACATGAATAAATTGTATGGAATGTGAATTATATCTCAATAAAACGTAAAGGTCAGTATGAGGAAACAGTTCAAATTAGAGGCTCTTGTTTAGATAAACCCAGAATTGTGGGACAGTTCTGCCATTTACCTTGGCAAGTTACTTTACCTTTCTGAGGTTTACTTTTTAAATTTTCTTAAATGGAGGTAATTTGTATGTTAGGATTGTTTTGTGAATTGAGTAATAATTCTTGGCATATTGTCAGCACTTAATCGTAGCATTCATTAATAATTTCTTAAGTTTATATAATAGGATCATGTAGAAGCACAAAGAATAGTGGACTCTGACTTGGCAATCTGGGGAGGCTTACCTTTGAGCAAGGTTTTGAAAGGTGAGAAGGAAGTTTGCTGGCAAGCAGGACTAAGAGGAAGGCATCTTGGTAGAGAAATAGCACATACAGAGGACTGGAGTTGTGAAAGCATGTACATGCTCAGTTCAAGAACCATAACAGCATATTGCAGTAGTGTGTAAGGAGTGCTAGTTAAATGTAAATTCATATAGGAAGCCACACTTAAGATGTGTCAGGAATGAGAATATGTGAAAGATACTGGACAATAAATATTTACTGAACTGAAATAAAGTATAGCTATTATTCACGGTTGAAAACATTATTAAGGGCTTCCCTGGTGGCGCAGTGGTTGAGAGTCCTCCTGCCGATGCAGGGGACACAGGTTCGTGCCCCGGTACGGGAAGATCCCACATGCCGCGGAGCGGCTGGGCCCGTGAGCCATGGCCGCTGAGCCTACGCGTCGGGAGCCTGTGCTCCGCAGCGTGAGAGGCCACAACGGTGAGAGGCCCACGTACCGCAAAAAAACAAAACAAAACAAAACATTATTAATGACAGTTGTTTAAAGGAATAGAAATGAGGTCAAGTTCTTTTGTTATCTTTTATTAACTGTACCATCTTGGACACATAGCAATTGTGCATATTATGGGACATCTGTGGTAAACATTTTTTTTTTTGTTACCAGCTTTCCAACATTTTATTATGAAATGTTCAAACATACAGAGAATTTGCAAGAATTGTACACTGAACACGCGGAGACCCACCACTGAGATTCTGCAATTAGCCTTTAACTGTTTGCTTCATCATAGAGTTCTCCATATAGCCATCTCTCTATTCATCAGTCATTCTTATTTTTCTGATGCATTTCGGAGTAAGTCGCATACATCAGATCACTTCGCTCAAACATTTCAGGCGCAGATCTCTAACCAGACATCAATACTGTTTTTAAGGTGAAATGTACATACAACAACAGGCACAAATTTCTAAGTATGCCATTTGATGAGTTTTGACAAATTAAACACCTGTGTAACCTAAATTTCCAATCAAGATACCATCAATCTTGAAAGTTCCTTCATGCTCCTTCTCAGCCAATGCCTGTGTCCACCCCCCACAGGCAATTATTGTTCTATTTTTTAATTTTTTAAATTTATTTTTATTTATTTTTTAAACAATAGATTAGTTTTGTCTTTTCTAGAACTTCATGTGAAAGGAAATACAAAATTTATGTTCCTCTGTATACGGCTTCCTTCACTCAACATAATGCTTTTGAGATTCGTATGTTAATCAGTAGTTTGTATGTTTTTATTGCTGGATATCATTCCATTGTAAAAACACACCACCATATTTTTATTCATTTTTCTGCTTAAAGGATTCTGGGCTATTTCCAGTTTTTGGCTCTTATCAGTAAAGCTATCTGAATGTTATTGTACCTATTTTTTGTGGACTTCAGTTATCTGGAGGAAATTTCTAAGAGTGGAATTGCTGGTACATAGGGTAGGTTTATGGCTTAAGTTTCAAATATAGAAAAAGCAATTTCACTTTTCTAAATGTTAATTTCTGTTGCTCCTATCAGTACTTGCCTATTGTATGAGTAAACTAAATCTTGCTAGTTCTTTCTTTTGTGAGCAAACGTCAAAGTAAATTCTCCATATTCCACCCCCCCCACCCGCTGCCCCCGTCCCCCCAAACTAGGTTACTAGGAAATAGGTAGCTAGAGATTTTCTTAAACAATAGGCTTGTAAATATTTGCCCCATGGTAGGTAATATACAAATTACATTTTTTATTGTTTTCTGAATGTGCTACCAGCACACGTGTATACACACACACACACACACACACACACACGCACGTGCGCACAGAGGGGGTCATCTGCTCCCCCTAAAGTCAATAATCTTCATCCGATATAAGCTACCATGATTTAAGCCACACCATTTCGGATTGAGGGCTCAGGTGGCTGTTGCTTCTATTTTTTAGTGTATAGTTAACATTGGCAGTCACCCTTATAATGATGTGACACCAGCTACCCCCAAGTACATTGAATAAGCCATGCCTAGCACAAGAGAACTTGATTTAATTGGCAACAGTGTTTGCTGTCACATGATAGGCACTGAAGTAAAACGAAACCTATTTCACTTTGTATTATCTCTTTTTGATGTAACAGTAAAAACAAAATGTATTTTTAAAGTGCTGGAATTATATAATTTTCACTGTGGAATACCTATATCTGGATCAAGTATCTAAGTAACTTTATTTAGGAACTGAATACTTTAAAGCTGTTAAGGGAGTACTTGAAGCTTGCAGTTACAATATTGTCAACAAAAGATGTGATTAAATAAATTGAATGTTGAAGACTTTAGGCTTATGGTTAATACCAGGTAATTAAAAGTAAGCACTGCTGTGGGAGTGCATTATATATTAGCTGTCCTCTTTATCTCATTAACTGGGGTTTTGCATGTTTATGGAGCTAACTTCAATTAAAAATGCCTTTTAAGTTATGCCTATTAAGGTCTTTTAGTTACTATTTTGGTATAAAGTATTACACTTAAATGAAATTGGTATATCGTAAATACCTGTGTTTGAGTAATACCCAAGATGAACAAATTTGATTATTTGATATTTTTACATCTAGGTTTTTTATGCCTATGCATTGTTTTTTTCTATGTAATATAAGACAGTCTACGAGAGTTAAAAAGTAAAACTTTGGTTGTATACATGTTAAAAAATTGTTCATACCTGCATTTTCTTACCTTATAAGATTTCTAAGGTTTTATCATTTCAACTTAGTGGTGCTTTAAAATCCTTACAGAAACGTGTTGAGTTTTCTGCTTCACTTCTGAGGTTAAGAAAAAGTTAATTAATTTTCCACTTGAATGCCAAATTCCTATTTTCCTATATACCTTTGGTTATATTTTAAGGTGGATAATTAAAGATGATCCTAAATTTAAAGAATATTATAAATATAAATTGAAATGTTAAAACTGATTATTATGTTTCTGTAGAACATTGTCTCGATTCTAAAAAAATGAAGTATAAATAACTGTGAACACCACTGAAGAGATTTCTTATTGAGAGTATATTCTAAGTTGTACATCAAAATAGAGATAAGAAAAAGTTAGGAAAAAGAAGTTGGTTTCCTATTTTCTGTTTTGAAATTCATGTAATTAACTTGAGTGATTTTCTGTATTTTAAAATTTATTTACTTTCTTTATTACAGAAGTGTCATCGTGGCAACAAAAAAATCAGCAGTCTTACCTTCAACACTTACAAGTATACCTACCAATGCTGTCAGTGTGGTTTCTTCAGTAGATTCAGCCCAAGCCTCAGATGTGGGGGGAGAATCACCTGGTGAGTTTGTTATCAGCGATTTCAACAAAAAAGTTCTTAATCCCATTGCAAAGCTTAGGATTTTTGATTAAGTTAAGTTTTGTTAGGGATATTTTGAATGATTATGCTTTTGTATTATGTTGTTGATTATTTGATGATTTTCTGAATAAATTTGAGTAATATGAAATAAATTAAATCAAGGATTTTAATACTTTCTCCACTTAAATATAGTAGTGTATGACAAATTGGATGCTGCTGGTTGGGTGGTTGAATGAATGACAGATTTATTAAAATACTTTTTTCCTTTCCTCTCACTTGAGAAGATGTGTATAGATAGTGGTTAATATGAGAAAGTTTTGCTGACATTTGGTCTTTTAATCTGGTTATCAGTTGCCAGATGTTTATGTGGTATCCAGTACTTTGCTTTCTCTTGCATAGTTTTTGAATTAGATGCTTGGAAAGGGAATGCTGCCCTCAAGTCTATCATCATTCTAGCATTAGTCATAGTAGTTCAATAACTCTTACTACAATTTGATTTTTGCCCCGCCTCTCTCTCTCTATTCCTTCCAAATGTAAAAGCCTTTTGGTGCACATGTATGGGTGCAAGATCCTAAATCCCTAGATGTTGATTGGAAGCTCAGTGATAATAGCAGGTGAACTTGAAGACTATGTGATATTAAAAAGACCAAGTTAGGACAAAGGGAATATTATTTTATATAAGTAGTATATTTCTAAGTGTTGTGCTATTTCATTAAAAAAAAAAAAAAACTAAAAAAAAAAAAAAATTAATCCCCCAAAGGATTCATCCTTTCTTGTTACTCTAGGATGAGATTAATGAAAAATAAAAGGAATTTTTAAGGAATGACTAGGTGGATTATGTTAAAATCAGAAATAATGTTTTTCCTTCATCTTTTGCGACATCTCAGGCCTCCTATCCAGTGTTCTACCTTTATTTGGTAAACTGGTATATCTCAGAGAGTTTTGCTGATAACTTGATGTTTCTACTAGCCAGTTGTCAGGGACGTTTAATTTTTCCTTTCTGTGTACTATGTATCATGTGTTCCAGAAACAAAGACTAGTATTTTTTAAAAAAATATTTATTTATTTAAATTTATTTGCTTGCGGGCTTTAGTTGTGGCAAGCAGGCTCCTTAGTTGTGGCATGCGAACTCTTAGTTGCAGCATGCATGTGGGATCTAGTTCCCTGACCAGGGATCGAACTTGGGCCCCCTGCATTGGGAGCGTGGAGTCTTAACCACTGCACCACCAGGGAAGTCCCAGGATTGTTTATTTCTTTTGTCTTTCCTGCTTTTCTTTTTCCTTTCATTGTAGTTATTTTACTTGTGCTAACAAAAACTGTTTTTTCAAAGTTTTAAATGTGATTAATTCTTTACAAATTTCTTAGTGTTAAGTGATAATAGAAAATGCTCACAGTAGGTTAAGTAAAAAAAAAATTACATGCAATACTTTACATGCTATGAAATCGTAACTATGTGAAGTATGTATATACTTTTCATACATGGAAGAAGCAAAGAAATGTACTCTGAAGTTACTTGATTATTTCCATGAATTAATGGAAATTTTGATTTTCAAAATTTTTAATTTTAGTATATTTTCCAAAAATTTATCAGTAATCCTGTATTATTTTTATAATTAGGAAAAAGTAGTTGTTGAAGAAAAATATCCACAAGGAAACCAAAAGCTGCAGTGGTAATAGACAGTTTTGTGCTGCCTTGTTTCTTTTTTTAATAAAACATTTTTTAAAATTAATAGACCTTATATTTTAGGTCAGTTTTAGGTTATAGAAAAATAGAAAGGAAAGTAGAGAGTTCCCATATATGCTCTCAACCTCACCCTCTCTGCATTTCTCTGTTGTTAACATCTTGCAATAGTGTGGTATATTTGTTACATTTTGTTTTTCATCATTCATTGTCTTAGTGAGAAACAATAAAGGAAAGTGTAGAACTCCAGCAAAATTTCCTCTTCTTTACTTTCTCCTTCATTTCCTTCATCATTATACTCTGATACTTTTTTTTTTTTTTTTTTACTTTGGTGAAGAAGCAATTTGGGGATCTATTTTGGGCTGGTTATGCAAATTTCTGTTCTTCCACCTCCATCCAAAGGCCTTAAAAAAAATGAACTGTGATTTTTCTAGACAAGCCCCTGTTGGGAAAAAGTCAGATGTTACTAATATCTATGAAACTTTCTGCTGTCTTTTAAATTCAGTAATAGTGAATTCCTAATAACTTCCCAGAGCATATGTAGTAAATTCAGAGGTTCACAGTACACTGAGTAAAATATTATCATCTTATTTTGAATATATTACCCTTTAATTTCAGTTTATGGGGCAAGGTAAATAGGATCCTCTGATTTCTTTTAAATATATTTTTCAAAATTCATGCAGTCTTTGACTTATTTCAATAAAGCCAGAAAAATGTTAAACAAGTAAATAAAACTGGTACAAGGGAAAGAAAAAAAAATTCATGCAGTCTTCAGAAGAGATAAGAAACAGAAAGAAAGCTGATATGTGAGTAATATTTGATATAAAACAGCATAACACATTTCTTTCTGAAGCCATTGTATATTTTCCAGTAAGTTCATTATAATGTAAAATACCCTGAAGAACCATATGCAGAATTACAAAATAATTTGCTATCTTGAAGACTATCATATTTATTGGTAAAACCCCACAAAACCCTGTATCCAGCCCATAATGTACCCTTTTCCCCCTCTTATTTAAATTTTGTATAATTTGTGGTGGTAGTGTTTCTCAAATAGTTCCCAGTTTTTTCCATTTTGGGGTAGAATTTGTAGTTCATTTCCTTTATTTAGCTCCCTTTATTTAAAAAAAAATTCGTTCCTTTTTAAAAATGACTTAAGTCATTCTGAGTTGTTCTTGTGATGATGGTCTTTATTTTTGTCACTTGTTTTGATTTCCATACCTGACTTTTCCTTTCCTCTTCCTCTGTCACTAGGCTCTTGTTGTCACTTATATGGTGTCTCGATTTTAGTTTATTACTTCCATTCCATTGATTGCTGCCATGAACATTACTGCCTTGATAAGAAAGCTAACCCAACTGAGTGTTTTCAGTCATCCTATTTCTTACTCTCCTACAGCCCTATTTTTCGTGCTTTTGCCTACTATACTTGCCCTCGTAGTCTGTTCTCTTTTCACTTGGAATCCAAACAAATAGTTATCTCTCTGCCATCAATATTTTTAGCTGATAGATTTTTGTTTTCTTTTTGGTAGATCTCTTGATTTAAGTTATTTGCCATTAAAAAAAATAGGCTATACAGTATATCAAAGCTTATTATGCTGCTTCTGGTTCAAGCAAGATTTGGGAAAAATGATTTGTGGATGAATTGATTGCTATTGTGATTACATGGTGAGCTGGGCAGTTTATTCTTGCAGATCTGGGTAACTTAGGTATTATTCTTGGTTTGATCTTGGATTATTTTCTTTATATGAAAGTACAGTTAATATCTGTCTCTGTGGACCATAAACCTTTGTGTCTTGGGATGACTTCAGTTCTGAATTTTATAGTGAGTCAGCAACAAAAAGTGAACTGCTCATAGTTAGTAATAGATTATTGGTTAATAAAAAAATATACTTGATAGTACATAGTACATTAGCAAAAATGGGAACTTCCTTGGAAGAAACCATGTTGAACAGAAAACATAAAATATGAGTTTTGTAGCAAAAAAGTTTAAACTATTTGGAAATTTTGATATCAGAATGGGATTTCTGTGTTTTACATGTGGCACAATTAAAGACAAACTAAGACTGGATCCCAGAAAAAGAATGAGAACTTGTCAACTTATGTGAGGTCAAAGATTTTTCTGTCAAAACATTACCACCCAAATAATTTTATAATTTTGCGAAAAAATTAAGGATTTTTAAATACATTTTATTTTTATTTATTTATTTATTTTTAAAATTTTATTTTTTTATTTTTATTTTTGGCTGCGTTGGGTCTTTGTTGCTGTGCGTGGGCTTTCTCTAGTTGAGGTGAGCGGGGCTACTCTTTGTTGAGGCGCGCGGGCTTCTCACTGCAGTGGCTTCTCTTGTTGTAGAGCACGGGCTCTAGGCGCGCTGCCTTCAGTAGTTGTGGCACGTGAGCTCTAGAGTGCGTGCAGGCTCAGTAGTTGTGGTGCACGGGATTAGTTGCTCCGCGACACGTGAGATCATCCCAGGCCGGGCTCGAACTCTTTGTCCCCTGCATTGGCAGGCGGATTCTTAACCACTGTGCCACCAGGGAAGCCCTGGAAATACATTTTAAAACAGTGTACAGTATTAAAACTATGATCGGTATTCAAGTTTTGACTCATACAAATTTCAGATTTTAGTTTGAATAATGTTTCTTAGCTTTTGTAGCATTTTATTAGCAAAAAAGTGTAATATAATAATAATGGCAAACCTTTCGTAAGAAGTGGTAAAAGATTCATCAGAAGAAACAAGGTTTGCCCTTTGTGTATGCATATTTATTTATAAAGAACACTAAAAGAGAAAATAGAGTTTTTAGTAAATATATCAAAATCTGTAAATTTTAGTTACTCATTAGTAAAGGTTTAATTGTCCAGACTACAATATGTGTTAAGATGCAGTTACACTTTTTTCAAATGTCCGGTGGTGTTTTCAAATATGTTTGATTTGCAAAGCGTAAACGATTAAAACAAAATTGAAGCTAACCCAATGAAGGAACTAAATAGACTGTTCTTAAATAATTTATGTGCTGAGTGTTTGCTAATTTGCAAAATTTAACAGTTACACTACTTACCAGAGTATTAGGCTCTACTGTGTATCAGAGCCATGCATATTATAAATTAGTATGTTTATTTTTAATGTTGAAGAAAAATTTTGATTCTTTGCTTTATATAATCTTTGACCCAAGAGGCTTATCTTTACTTATCCAATAAAAGTTTCTTTTATTTAATGAAGAATTTTAGCTGGGCATATAGACTATCCCTCCCTGAATTGGTCTGGAATGGGTGGGGAGGGAAAGAGGGAGAAAAGGAGAGAGAGGGCAATTAAAAAAATAACTGTGTTTAGGGATTAAATATTGGCATTTGTATTAATAGTACTTTTTTGCAAAGGACATTATTTATGTAGACCCTTAGGGACCTTGAATTAACAATCGGCTATTCCCTGGATAGATGCTAGACAGATGATCTATTTACATTTTCCCTTTTGTTCTTTTGAATGTCTGGAAGACTGTCAGTTTGAAGGAGCCAGTTTATCAGTGCAAGGATAAGGAAAAGATAAGTCAGTACCATTCCATATGTTGGAAGTAGCTTCTGAATTTACATGTTTGATCACTTGTTGAAAATATTTTTATTGTTAAATTGATTAAAAACAAATTTGTCATAACTTTATGATTTTTTAATCTGAGTTGAAAAAATGCTGAATGTATTTGGAAGGTAACATTTTTCTGTCTGGTAGGAATGAAGGTCAACCTGGTGTGAAATTACTGATATATTTAGTTTATTTTTTACGTGATTTTTTTTTTTCCTTAAAACAATTGCTAGTTGATTCACTTATCTTTGTTGGTAATGTATTTTCTTATGATTTGAAAAGATCACTTTATAAAAAATCCCTTTCTGCTATAGTCTTTTTAAGGTTTGAAAATTGGCATTATTTCTAGGGTAGTGTCAAGAAAGCGTTTTTGTTAGTGTTTCATGTAGAGCCACCAATGCTCCTTGACTTTTTCAAATTTTGATATATATGTTTCACCTCATTAAAATTAGTCTCAATTTGTGCAGTAAAAGCTAATGTTGTTTTAAACTACTGTCTGAAGCCTCATACAAACATTTTCTTGCAATTTATTACTTCTGTCTCTTTTTAAGTAGATGAGGCCTTATGTGTTCCTTTTCGTCAACTTCGGAAAAGCTCAAGAAAAAATACCAATTAGGCCTTTTATTTTTTTTTTATTTTTATTTTTTGTGGTACGCGGGCCTCTCACTGTTGTGGCCTCTCCCGTTGCGGAGCACAGGCTCCAGATGCGCAGGCTCAGCAGCCATGGCTCACGGGCCCCGCTGCTCCGCGGCATGTGGGATCCTCCCGGACTGGGGCCAAACCCGTGTCTCCTGCATCGGCAGGCAGACTCTCAACCACTGCGCCACCAGGGGAATCCCAATTAGGCCTTTTAGAGAAAATATCTCATATACTGTAAATAAATATGGTCTTTAAAAAACTACCACTAGAAAAATAAAGCTCAGAAATAATTCATTAATTACTGGTAATAGAAGTCAGTAGCCAACCGTGGTTCAATGATCTTATTGCTGTCAAGAATTTAGAAAATTGCAGGTGTCATTAACTGAGTGTAATAACACTATTTGGTCTCTGAAGTACTTCATTGAGTGTTGTGTAGGAATAGGAGGATTGGTCCTGATTGTCAGAAATACCACATACTGAAGAGTGAAAAAAATTTTCAGTTTCACCTTGTCTTGCCCTCTAGTTTGAAATTTTGTTGTGAGAAATGCAAAAATGGAAATCTTTTAATGGTGAAATGGGAATTGATATATATACTTTAAAAAGTTGTCAGCACGAAAAAATGTGTACCTACTTTAACTTCATTTTAAAATTAATCCTATGCATTAGGATAGATTCCATTCAGTTTGTTAGAGTTTTTATGTATAATTAACTCTTGATTGAGCAGGATGGTAAGGATGGGTGGAAGGTCAGCAAGAAACTATAATCCCAGTAAAAAGAAGAGTCAACTCTAATTATCAGTGGAAGGGGAAGAAAATGTGTTGAGGAAAAGAGAGATTCACTGTGGATAAATTCATCTTGTGGGAATATGCTCACTCTAAGAGACAGGCTCAGTAATTACGCAGAAGTTAATTGTGGAAGATTGTTGCAATGCCCTCTCTCCAAAGGAACCAAGCCTGTGGGGGGTAAAATAGTCCAGATTTCCAGATCCTTCTGTTTGGCTGAGAACTGTAATCATAACTGCTGATTATTGATCAAATTCTGCCTAAAGACTAAGCATGTTTCAGGGAAGGTCACGTTGTCCCAGATCTTTGCTGTTTCTTAATCAGTTAAATCTACAAAACCTCTGATTAGAGCCTGGCTTTGTTTATCTATATCCAGAATTAACTTTGCCTTAGTTAAAAGAGGCAGTTGAATCAAAGTGCCCAGATAAAATTGAAGTGAGCCTTAGAAAATTGTGGGAGTGGTGTGAGGCAGTGACAGGCTGTAGAGGATAGTGGCTAGGTTTACCAAATGTTTATGGCCATGGGTTATTTTATACCAATCTGATAAATAAAGCTGTTAGAAATCCACTTTTTACAGAAGTTAAATCTGGGATTGGTTTCTAGACTTCTCAAAAGAATTTACCTTTGGTTTCCTTCTTAAGTTTTTATGGCGAATTTTTAAAAAGGCACTTTATAAGCTTCATTTCATTTAAGTTACCTATGTTTAATGTCATATGAATAATTGTTGAAAATTTGGGTGTCTTTTCAGCCTGAAGTACAGACTAAAGGGAAACATAACTTCCTTTCAATATTTTAAAGGCAATCCTAGAGTAGCAGGGTAGGAAGGGAAGCTGTCACTCACTGTGTGTTTACTGTGGTACAGGCTCTAACTACGTTAATCCTTGAAATAATTCGGTGAGGTAGGTATCGCTGTTAATTTTACAGATGAAGAAAATAAGGCACAGAGAGCTTAAGTAACTTCGCCCAAGGTCACACAGCTAGTAAATGGCAGAACCCTTACTGTTTCCCGAAACATTTCAACCCTATAACCTCTTAAGGGTAGTTGTTATCAAAGAAACTGGCCTGATATTGATAGAGCTAGGATTCAATTTGAAAATGGTTTAGTTGTGAGTGGCTGATGAGGAAGTGTTTTCTGCTAGTGTAGAACACCTTTTCTACAGAACATGGTAATGGAAATTATGAGAATTTGATGGTTGAGGTAGCTTGAGAGGTTAGCAGCGTTTCCTTCAGATGTGGAAGAGAAAGGCTCTGGTCTTGGATGACCTGGCATTTCTTTTGTGTGTGTGTGTGTGTGTGTGTGGTACGCGGGCCTCTCACTGTTGTGGCCTCTCCCAATGCGGAGCACAGGCTCCGGATGCGCAGGCCCAGCGGCCATGGCTTACGGGTCCAGCCGCTCCGCGGCATGTGGGATCCTCCTGGACCGGGGCACGAACCCGTGTCGCCTGCATCGGCAGGCAGACTCTCAACCACTGCGCCACCAGGGAAGCCCATGGCATTTCTTTTTGAAAGCAGGAAGAGAGATAGGTTTCAGGCTGAGACAACTTTTTATACTTATTATACTTTTTATACTTATTATGGGAATTTAATAAGTTAGTAATATATAAATAGAAGGCTCTACTAAAAATGGATAGCATGAATCATGGATACGTAGTAGGATCACTCAGAAGAGCTCTAGACTTTTTTTTTTCTGTAGTACCTTGCAGAAATGTGGGAAAGTAAGATTGGAGAATCTTCTTTATCTTAGGTGCTTTACATTTTAAAATTTAAATATCCTAACAACCCTGTTAAAAATTTGGTGATATTCCTATTTTCTGTATCTTGCTGGTATAGATGGTTTAAAGGGAAGATTATAGAATTCTCTGTGGCAAAAAATCACTACAAACTTAGGAAGAATTTATAATGAATGATAAAAGCTAACTGTCATAATTATATAGAATGATTACAAATCATAAAGAAAAAGATTCTAATGAAAATACTCAAAAGGTCAGAACAGTCATTTGTTTCCTGTTTTGTTTCCAGTAAATTGGGAAAATACGTTCAATTTTATTAGTAATCAAAGAAGTGTAAATTTGTTTTTTCTTTCTTCAGGGTAATTTAGCAATATGTATCAACATTTAAAGTGTGTGTTTATTGACTTCTAGGAAGTTACTTCAAGAATATAAAGGAGTGTATATAGATTTATATAAGCATATACAAAACATTGTTTATTGTAAAAAATTGGGAACAACTTAAATGCGCATCCCTGAATTTGGGTTGGTCTGATGTTTCCTCATGATTAGAAACAGGTATTTCTTTGGTAGGAATATTATGGAACAGACAGAGAATCTGATCACAAGGCACACAATTTTGATTTGTCAAAATGCTGATGGTGACCACTTTCGTCACTTGATTAAACTGCCAGGTTTCTATATTGTAAAGTTATTCTTTCGCTTTTTTAATTAATAAGTGTTTTGTGGAGAGGTATTTTGAAATTATTTAAATATCCTGTTCCCCAGACTGTTAATTTATCATATCGGTATGGCCTCATGGCTTCCTATTTTATTGGCTGTGTTACAGTCAGTTACTATCATTATTTCTTTTGATGCTCAAATTGTCTCTATTTTGGTCGGTGGGAGTCCCTTGAAGTTGGCTTCTGTGCCAACGTGACATATCCAAACATTCCTTGGAATTTCCTTGCTTTCTACAAAAGAAAACTAGATGTTTCAAACTCATTTTGCTTTTCTTCCACTGTTATTGAATTAGCTATTTCTGATTTATTTATTTAGTGGAGAATAGTATTTAGAAGCCAATATCTGGACATTAGGTGTTAGGGTATTGCTGCTCCCAGATTTTCTCAGTGGACAGAGCTAGCGACTATATGTATAGGTATGTATGTGAATGAGAGTATATATTTTATATACAGGCATACCTTGGAGATAATTGTGAATTTTGGTTCCAGACCACTGCAATAAAGCGACTATCACCAAATGAGTCACATGAATTTATTTTGTTTCCCAGTGCATGTATAAGTTGTTTACATTATGCTGTAGACTATTAAGTGTGTAAAGCATTATGTCTAAAAATACCATGTGCATACCTTAATTTAAAAATACTTTATTACTAAAAAATGCTAACCATCATCTGAGCCTTCAGTGAGTCATAATATTTTTGCAGTAGTAACATCAAAGATCACTGATCACAGATGGTCATAATAAATATAATAATAATGAAAAAGTTTGAAATATTGTGAGAATCACCAAAATGTGATGCAGAGACATGAAGTGAGCAAATGCTACTGGAAAAATGACACTGATAGACTTGCTTGATGCAGGGTTGCCACAAACCTTCAATTTGTAAAAAACACAATTTGTTAAAAAAATGCAGCTATTGTGCTTTACTTTTTTTTGCGGTACGCGGGCCTCTCACTGTTGTGGCCTCTCCCGTTGCGGAGCACAGGCTCCGGAAGCGCAAGCTCAGTGGCCATGGCTCACGGGCCCAGCCGCTCCGCGGCATGTGGGATCCTCCTGGACCGGAGCATCGGCAGGCAGACTCTCAACCACGGCGCCGCCAGGGAAGCCCTGTCAGATGATTTTGTATGCACTGGGAAACCAAACAATTTGTGTGACTTGCTTTATTGTGATATTCACTTTGTTGTGGTCTGGAACCAAACCCAACATATCTCCGAGGTATACCTGTATTCAGACAGCATATTTATATTAATTATTCAACCGTTTTTCCTTTAGTTTATGTAATCTTGAGGTTTTACCTTGGCAAAATAATGAATTCAAAGAGTTACGCAATTCCTCCTTTAGTCATTTACCAAATTTCAGATTTGATTCTGCTGCTGCGTTCTTGATTTTATCCACTGTGTTTTCTCACAATTAGATTTCAACTTCTGGCTGACTACAATTGCTAAGATGCCTTTGTAAAATGCATTAATTTGAGAGATGTTACCATGTAGAAAAATGTGCATCTTACCACGATGAAATAGGTTGTCTGGAAAAGAATTCTTACTTAGAGATTTATTAAATTCTGGTTCTTTTAAAATAAGCCCATGATTGCCATCTTTCTCTGCCCAACTTCATCTAAAGTCTGTGTCAATATTCTCCAGCCAAAGATCCCAGTAGTAAACCTTTGGTTGAATAAGTCAGTGAGGGAGAATGCACATAGTGAAACTTGGGGCATCTCAGGAATAGTGTTAGAAAAGATTTATTATAGGATTTGAGCTTGCATGTAAGTGCAAAGAACAGAGTCTGAAAGGATATATTCCAAATTGCTGATAGTGGCTGCCTTTGGGTAGGGACTGGGACTAGGAGGGTTTGTGCAAAGCACTGCTGAATTTAAAAATATGGATGTATTTGTGCTTTGTGTAATTAAAAAATAACTAGAAAAAAATGATGATTTGGGGGAGTGGTTAAGGAAGTGGGGCTTTCTTCTGTCAGAAAGCATGGGTAATTCTATGATTAAATATCCTAATAAATCTTACCTATAATCATGGAAGACTTGAATGAGGCTAAAGCTCTAATTTGTAAAGAAACAGCAATCTTTCATATTAAGATTTGGGATGTTTGACCATCTTTGTTATTTGGCTGGAGTTCATGTTTTTGTCTGTTGGGGCATGATTACAGAGTGGTATTGTTTTATGTTGATTCATCATGGTCATGGCATGGCTTTGTCTGATGTTGCTGTTTTATGAAATTGTTTATATTCAGGGAGAGAATAACAAGACCTAGCTGTGGGCTCTAAGCCAGCTCTTAACAACACCAGGGCCTAGTTGACATTACAGGGCCAGCTCCCAGATGTCAAAGAGGCTGCTTTTCTACCTTCTCATCTGTTTCTGCCATCTTTCTTTCTACGTCCTAGGTGAACATTTCTTCTTCTATCTTTCTTTTATCTTTCTGTCCACACCACTTTGTCTCCTTGAGGTGTTTCCAGGCTACCCATGCCTGAAGTTTTAAGAATAGATCAAAAGAATCTGACCTCTGATAGTGCATGCTGATAGGTTCCAGAATCCTTTGAGGCCCTCTTCCCTCCTTGTTTATAAGCTTTGTATCTTTGTTTCATTTGCTTCAATATGTTTGCTGCCTTTCTTGGTCTACCTTTCTATAGAATTGTGATGGGATTTCAGTCTGCTCTAATACTAACTTGGTGCCCTTTTAGGACACTACTTTTAGAAAGAGAAACTTTACGTCTTGGATTGCAGCTGCAAGCAAGTTGTGCACACCTCCTTTGCCTATACTGTCCAGGTTGTTAGGCTATCATCCCAGTTGGATTCCAGTGACTGTTATGGTCCCTGTGTCAGAGAGGGGCATTTGACACTGTGTGTGTGTCCATTCTTTTCTTCCTTCTCCCTATTATTGTCCTTAGAAAGAAAATGGCTCTTCTGTTTCTTCAGGCCCTACTCCTAGCTTAAATTGAATGCTTTTCTATCCCATATATCCTGATTCTTAAATGGGAACTTTATTTTTCCCCTACTTTCTTGAGCTTTTTAGAACTCTTCAAGCCTCAGTAAATTATCCTCCGAATTAGTCTTCTAGACTTTTTCAATACTTCTCATAATGTGTGTTGTTTCTGTACCTATCCATTCTTTGACTCTGTCAGAGTTAATTTCCTGGTAATTATTTTTCTCTTGCCAAGTAAAATTTATAAGCACAGTTATTTGTTGAAAACATAAAGGAGGTAGCTCTTGTATAGGGCAAGGTAGTTTGAACATTTTGTGCTATAAGACGGTGAGTGGGCATTTAACAATACAGATATACAAGAGTAAGGACATCTGGGAGTGTTCATTGGAGAGTAAAATAAGATCACATGGTGAAAATTAATTTTACAAAGTAGTTTGAACAAAGACAGGGACATAAAATTGTAGGAACTAGAGAGGGAAGTATATACCAGATGGGAAGATTGACCTACTAAAATATGGGAGATGGAATGATTAAGGGAATCATTTCTGCAATTAACATAAATTGAGAACCTTGTATTGTGTCAGTTTGTCTAGGTGCTAGAGATCAATGGATGAAAAAGATGAGATCTCTGCTTTCAAAAAGATTAGTATACTAGGAAAAAGGACATTTAAAAAACCAATTGAAATACAATGTGACAAATGCAAACAACAGGTTATTTACTAATTACAGTGAGGACACACATGAGGGAGTTTATGTTCTGCTTGTATCATTTAAGAAAGGTTTCTCAGGTGGTTATTGCATAATGTTTGCTGGACTAGACTCAGAAGCATTCAGGGTATAGCAGAAGTTATTTGGTGGCTGAATAAAGACAGTTTTCATGGTAATGAGGCATACCTATTTAAGCTAAATTTGGAATTAACCGTTTCTGTTTTTTGCTTCAATTTAAAAAGTTTCTAATTGTAAATCTCTGTTGCCACTTGATGTTCAATGGAAGGAATCATGACCCCAATTTAGTGAGTCAGAATTTACTTTTCAATTACGTTTTCAGCTGATGGGTGGAAGCACTGCTTGGTGTGATAATTGAACTGGTAACTGAGATTTATATATTAAATGATTCAAGAAAAACCTTGTTAATTGGTAGATTTTAATATTATCCAAATTAATAGGCATTTAAAAATGCAGTATAGTATGTTTTTTGATAACTTGCTATCAGGATATCTTTTTTGTTTGAATTCTTGTATCTAAAAACAGAAAATCCCCTAAATAGTTATTTTCTTTTATAGGTGGTAGATCATCTAATGCAAAATTACCTGCAGTTCCAACAGTTGGTTCAGTTCCACAAGACCAAGTTTCGAATATGAGGTATTCAAGCTACTAACTTGGATATTTGTGATTTATTCCTTTTGATGACTCTTAAAAATGTCTAGCTACAATTTTTAGAAAAATTTACTTTGTTTCTTTTTTAAAAAACATGCATGACGTTTAGAGGCTTGGGAGTATTTTAGAAGTGCCTTCTTAAAGATTATGAGATGTAAAAGATTCCCGAGAAGTAGCTTTTTCTGATTAATAAATGTGGAATGCATAACAAATATTTAATTTCACAGGTAGTTAGTAGCTTATGGCTTACGTTTCATATGATTGTAGATTGAACATTTGGAATTCATTGTTCATCTTCCCTAGAAATGCTGAAATAAGAAGTTTATATTGATACTGAATTATAGATAGATTTTTACTGTCAGTTATCTTGTTTAATTGGGTATATGCGTTTCAAATTCTAATTTGGAAGGCTGTGAATATATTCCACTACTAGGGCCTTTGTGGCTAGAGTTCTTAATCTGCCTTATTACAATTGGGAAATGCATAACACTTTAAAAATAAACGTACTTGGGTGCTACAAGTGTAGGCCTGTAGTTGTGATATCATCCAGGGATAAGAGGATCCATGAGATAAGTAGAGAGAAATAGTTTTATGGATAGTACCTGGGAAGAGATGGTTATGGAGCACAGAAATTTCCAGCAGCTTACCAGTTGATAGTTTCAGTAGCATCTCTTGTTGGTTGTATGAATAGAAAGTACACTTTGTAGGAATAGTAAATAAGTAGTGGCTGTTTATATATATGTTTGGTTCATAAGTTAGAAACTGAATTTCCTGAAATGCAGAGGGCTTGTTTTTTTTTAAAAACTCATTAAATATATATATATATGTATACAGCTGGATATGGATCCAACCAACCACAGATTGAAAATATTAAAACAAAATTTCCAAAAAGTTATGCAAAGCAAAAATTTGTCTCACACTGGCAACTATTTTTTTTGATGTTTCTTTTTTTTGTAGTTTTCTTTTTTTTAATTTAAAAAAAATTTATCGAAGTATAGTTGACTTACAATGTTGTGTTAATTTCTGCTGTACAGCAAAGTGACCCAGCCATACGTATATATATATATATATATATATTCTTTTCCATTACAGTTTGTAGGACCTTGTCGTCCATCCATTCCACACATGATAGTTTGACATTGGCAACTATTTATATAGCATTTACATTGTATTTACATTGTATTAGATATTATAGGTAATTTAGATATGATTTAAAATATAGGTTATATGCAAATACTATGCCCTTTTATATAAGGGACCTGAGCATCCACAGATTTTGCTATCTGTAGGGAGTCTTGGAACCATTCCACTGAAAACCGAGGGACAACTGTGTGTGTGTATATACGTATGGGTTTATGTGTGTATACATATATATAAGAATATATGTACATATAGTCACAAAGAGATACATTGAGTAAATTGATATCATTATAAATGTGCCAGTATACTATTTGCAAGTGAGAAGTTGTTCAGATTGCATTAGAAAGAAATTGTTTATAGAGATAGATGTTAGTGAAAAAGAATGTAGACTGATTCTTTCAGTTTATAAACATTATTGAGTTTGTAATATATGCTGCAGCTGAGAACTTAGAAGTGAAGGCATAGTTCTTGATCTGAAGGTGCTCATGGTTTAATGGTCAATAGAAAATTTGTTAAAAGATTGATAGTTTGTTTAGGTTGTAATGGGACTAAAATCAAGTGCTCTCTACTGGCCAGTTAAGCCTTCCAGTAAGAGCTGATGTGTGGAGTGGTTGTTAACCAGGTTGTTTGTGAGGGCTAGGGGTGGCAATATACAACAGAATAAAAAAGGATATTCCAGGCAGAAGGAATGGTGTGCGTAGCAATAGTGAATCTTCAGGTAATTTTAAATTTTTCACATAATTTTACAGTTCTATGAAAACTCATTTTAAAAACTAGAAAACTGATAAATACTGATGAATAGTACAGGTAACTTAACATCTTTCTATTAGTATTACAGAGAGGCTCGAACATGCTTTGGAGAAGGCAGCTCCTCTTCTACGAGAGATATTTGTAGACTTTGCACCTTTTCTTTCTCGGACACTTTTGGGTAGCCATGGACAAGAACTGCTTATAGAAGGAACAAGTAAGTGATTCTTCTTTCTTCATATATACATTTAAACTACAGGGTTGAAAACTGAAATGAATAATAAGAGATGCATGGAGTTTTATTGTTTGTTTTCAACCTTTGACAAGGCTTCTCAAAGAGTCTGTACATATCTTTTAAAGAATATGGCATGACTGCTATTCTAATCTGTTCAAGGTTTTTTATCAGTGATTTGCATGAGATTTGTGTGCATTAGATTTATTACTGTGTGTTTTGGGGAACAATAAAAAAAGAAAAAAGTATTGAATGAAAGAACTAAGAAATGTTTTAATACATTAAAATTAACTATGAGAATTGAGAATTGGAGAGACTGGTGTTATAGTAGTAAGTGGGGTATTTACCTGAGATTTTACTTGAATTTAAGATCTATATAAACAATAGTGTATTGCTACATATTAGGAAAATGAGGAATGCATTATTTGTCTCTGTTAGTGGAATTCCATTTTACAAATAAGTAGGAAAAACAGTAGTATTTTACTCTGTCTTGCTTATATCATACATAGATTACTGGATCTTTTCTAGGTAGGGTACTTTGAGATTGTGTCAAACTAGATAACATGCATAATAAGTAAGTTGCTGCATGGATTGGAAACCATGCTATTTATGGAATGGATGGAGGGGTATTGGGACTTTTTTTTTACATGAAGCACTTGTCAAATAGTTAAGTGTCTTCTAATATTAAAGAGGTTAACTCAATCAAGTGAAAGTAGACCTTGAGTTTCCTCAGACAGCAGGAATCAGTTCAATAGAGATCAGCTTTTCAAATGATTAGCTCTATTTAAGAGCTTAACAGACTGACTTCAAAATACAAATCTTCATTCCCATAGCTAGAATTTTTTTAAGGAGAAGCTAGAGGATTTTCATCAATGATAATGTCAAACTGATTTTTTTCATTCAAAAGTGTTTGGACTAGATGTTTGCTAAGTCTGGCTTGTCTGTATCCATGTTAGATGGTTTAAGGATGAGACACATATTCTCCTAAAGCTGAAAAATCATGGGAAAGCATAATTATCTGTATGCAAGTATCTTTAAATATCAACTTACAGCTTTAGTTATCATGACTTTTTGTTGGTTATCAGTCACTAGATGATCTCCTAAGGAATTTCTTAAAACTTGTGAAAAAAACCCCTCTTTTTTTTTTTTTTTTTTTTTTGCGGTACGCGGGCCTCTCACTGCTGTGGCCTCTCCCGTTGCGGAGCACAGGCTCCGGACGCGCAGACTCAGCGGCCATGGCTCACGGGCCCAGCCACTCTGTGGCATGTGGGATCTTCCGGGACCGGGGCATGAGCCCGTGTCCCCTGCATCGGCAGGCGGACTTTCAACCACTGCGCCACCAGGGAAGCCCAAAGCCCCTCTTTTTATAGAAATAAGGATATAATGGTAATCAAAGTTATAAATAGGTTAATGTTCAAGTTATAAATAGGTTAATGTTACTTATCTGTATCTGAGTGTTAACTATGGGATATCAGCACTTTATTTGACCCTTAAAATATGTATCTATAAGAGTAATAATCATTAGCTAAAATAATAATTTCATTATCATCCCTGCTATAAATTTATATGGAGTTGGTGATGATTGATATCATTTCCGTATAGTCAAAGAATAGCACTGAATTTATTTGAAAAAAAGTTCAGATTTTAGAAATACTGAACTAAGTTTGCAGTGGAAATTTATTTCATCTGCTGAAGGAAATAATTGTTTAGCCAAGGACTATTTGACCTAATGAAGTAATAAAATTTGAAAGGAAGTGAATTGATACATTGAAGGACTTCACCCTAATTTATGTTTCACATATCAAACATTTATTCTTTTAAAGTGGTGTGACAACTTATTAACTATATTTCATTTTGTAACAGCAAATTGAATGTATTAATTTTAGCCTTTCAGTGTGGCAAGACATTTTGGCTACTTAGTTGATCTTTGAATTTTATAATAGACCCAGAAAAATAGTATCACCTTAGATACTCAGAAGTATTAAACTTGCCAATTCTAGATCCTGGAACAAAATTTAATTTAGAATCAATTTCTTATTGGTAAATTCTGATAAAATGATAAAAAAGAGGATGATGCACTATTGCTCGTCTATAAACTTGAGCAGTGACTACTCATTGGTCTGTATTCATAAAAATAGCAAACAAATCTAAGAGTTTTATATAGCTTATGTATTTTAAGTTGTGAGGAATACTTTGGGTGGTGGTTTTATGCATTGTAAAACAGGAAAGTTTTGAAGGGAGGTCATCCCAGCATAGTTCTGTTCAAAAAGCATTGGACTAAAAGGCAGGATACCTCAGCCCTTGTCAGTCACTAGCTGTGTGACCAGGTACTTGAAAATTTATTACTTTTAAATTTTAAAAGTGATTTTTATTAATAATTTTAAATGAACATTTAAAATATTTACAAAGTAGGAATTTTAATATCCATGAACTTATTTTTGGCAACTACCCAGACCATCTTTGTTTTGCCATAATTGTTATATCCACCTCCCTTTGTTTTGATTTAGTGTTTCAATTAATCCCAGACATCACGTTGTTTCACCCCTAAATAATTCATAATTCATATAAAAATATATTTTCTTACATAATCATAATTGCTGCTATTATACCTAATAATATTAATAATAATTCTGTAATACTCAGCCCATATTCATCTTTATTTAAAAGATTTTTTTATATTGATTTTCTTCCAATTAAGATCCAAAGTCAATTTTACTGAATTTGATATGTCCCTTAAGTCCATGTTAATGTCAAATAGTTTCCCCCTATTCTTCCTCTGTTTTCATGTTATTGACTCACTGAAGAAATGTGGTTGGTGGTTCTGTAGAATGTTATACATTTTGGCACTCTGTGGCTATTCTTGGTGATGTTATTTAACAGTTTGTCTATTTTGTGTATTTTCTGATGGCTTGAAGTTTAAAACTTTAATTAGATGTAATACTTCATGTTACATCATGCCTAAAGTCACATATTTTCTGATTGGCTCAATTTTAGTGATTTTAACCCCCTTTTTCAAGTAGTTATAACCCGTTGTAAGAATTGATGTTTTATTCCTTTTATTTTTTAAAAGAAGTCTTCCAAAAAGAAAGAGACGATCACATTTTTTAAAAGTTTGTTTTATCTGACAATTACCTTAAGTGATTTCATTGGACACTTCTTATAAATCTAAGGTTCATTATGAGGTCTTTGTGATCTTAATTTTCCTATATCTTAAAACATTTTGCTAATTATCATTACTCATCAGTTATTTCTAGCTATACTAAGGACTAAAATAAGAAGAAAACAAGAATACTGGAATTGCCCCTATAATCCTAGGAAAGCAAATCATCACTCTTGGATCACCCTCAGTCTTCTTACTGCGTTGGCCAAAGTGTTGCATTGTATTTTAAGAAGATATAAATTTGTTTTCTCAGGGGCATCAAAAACTGGTATTTGGGGAGGGCAAAAATATCTTAGACATTACAGTGGTTTTTGACCTTCTGATGGACAACAGTACGTCTGTATAGTTTATCTTTAGCATTAAAATTTCATGGGGGCACAGTTAAGAAAAAATGGTCTGAAATGTTCCTTAGGCTCCTCAAAAAAGGTTGAGAAATATTGGTATAAAAGAAGTCTGTGGATACCGTCTTTGTGGTCTTATTTTTAGCTTTCACTGAATATAGTTAAGAATTCAGAATTTTTTATTTTCTGCCCATAATAGTGAGGTGAAAAAAATTGACAGGAGAAGACATTTTATAATTACTAGACCAACTGTGGGTGAATTTGAAGAGACAGGGAGTAGTACTCATAATTTTTATCAAATCAGGACTTCATTAATGCACAGCATATTTCTGTGGACAAAAAAGGAAATTGGTTTTCTCAGCATCGTGTCATTCAATAGGAGGAACGACTTCATTCTACAAAATTTGTACAATGTTTTGTGACAAGAACCTGGGACATCTCATTTTGCTAAGAAGGCGTGTGACAGTGTTCATCCATCGTTCATGGACTGTGCACCACAATTTACTTGGTGCAGTTCTAAGTGAATAGATACTAAAGCAGGTATATGCCGAAGACAATTGGAAGGAAAATTTCCTATAGAAATGAAAAAATTCAGTTGGTTAATCATTCTAAATGGTGTTTATAATCTAAAGAAGAAAATATTTTGGAATTTGAGAGAAAAGAAAATGGCTGTTCTCTCTACAACAAAATTTTGAATAATCCAACTTTTCCAAAGTATTGCATTTGATGATGTTAGTTCAAGAAGAAGGACCAGAATTAATGATAAAGTTGCAGCTATTAGAATTTTATTTGAAATTTAGAAGCAGTATTTTTAAGAGGAATATCATGTTTATAGATTCATGAGGAGCAGTTAATTATATCCAAATTATAGACAAATACTTTCAAAACCTGGAAAACAGGGAAAAATTTTTGAGTTTATTATGCTTAAATTCTTACTGAAACTTATAATAATGTTTACACCATCGCTTTATCTTTTTGTAAATTATTTAAGGTGACTTAAGATAAATAAAACAACAAACAGGGTTCTTATGTTCCAGACAGTAAATGGTCATGACCATTTTTCATGGTACACTTGAGAATTTAGGTATCTCAGTGCATTCGGATGTTGATAGCTTAATATCTGGTAAGCCATTTAGTACTTCTGAGTTTAATAGTATGGAAAAACAGTGGTAATAGAGGTGGAATAAATAGTCTCTGGTGGAGAAATTGAAGTGGTCTTTGGTTGTGAAACACCAGAAGAGTATAAATCTCTTGGCTTTGGCATTTTCAGTTTGTCTTTTTTGAGGAGACTAAAATTCCATATTGTTGAAAAAATCAATCAAAGGTAAAACCAAGAAAACTGAACCCAAGGGTCAGATTATGAGGCTAGTCAGATCCCTGAGCCTACAGTACCTTGTTCACTTTCTGCTAAGTGGGACAATAATAGGATTTGTGTGTGTAAAATGAAAATTGATGCTTCTGCAACAACTTACAACTTCACTCCAAGTGTTGTTTTAAGGCCTTCCTTTGGGTAATCCTTAGAGTCTGAATGTAGATCTGAAGACAGATTTACTGATTTATAAGTCATTTCTTGCTTTTTTGTCCATGCAACCAGTGTCACAAAACAATTTAGGTCACAGAGAGATGTGATTAAGTTGTGTAATCTGATATCAAGTCCCTTATTGGGATTATTTCCTGTTTATTTATTCCCAAGGTTATATATTTTTGTTTGCAGTATTGATGCCCTTTAGGTAGGAAGCTTAGTATCAGAGGTCTAATATAAGCTCTTTTTTTGTCTTCTGAAGCCCTTTCTCATTTAAGATCCTCCATCGCCCCCTACCCATGCTTTACAGATCTATAAAATCTCACTCTAAAAAACACATGAATCATTCTAATCAAACTATGAAATGTTATTTGACATCTTACTGTCCTTGAACACTCAACCCACTGATCAGTGGTTGTATCAACCTTCCTGTGGTTTTCTAATCTTTATTATTGAGAAATAAGACTGAAATAAGTAATTTTTGAAAGTACGAGTATTGAACTATCCTACAATATGCTGTAGAGAGACAAAGGAACATCTAGAAATCTTTCTAACTTTGAATGGCCCAAGGCCCTTTTAATCATTATTGTTCATTATCTGAGTGGATATAAAAGGCTGAGCCAGATCAGGGCCTAAATGCTTTGCCAGAAAAGGAAAGGTGGTAGGAATTCTGGTTCCTCTAGAATCGAGCAGTAAGGAATAATATCCTAGTTGTAGAAAAGACCTGAATTTACTTGCTGCAAGTAGTGGCTTTTGAAGTTGAAATATATGGAACTTCCTGTAGTTGGGTAACATTTTATGAAAAGTGACAGGTTTTCAGACCAACAAAGCTACACCACCAATAAGAGATGGAGTATTGCTGTGCCCTTCCTTTCGGCCTTGGCATTAGCCTGAGGAGGTATGGTCATCTTAGCTCTATAGAAACAACAGTTTAGTCTAGTTAATGGCCTGTTTGCTTAATGCAACATGTAGATGTTCTGTAGCTAATTTTCATGCCAGTGCTGACACTGTTACCATCATTTCTATGTTACACATTTTTTCAGACATGGAGAAAAATGTTTTTGACTTTTCTAGAAAGTGAAGGGGGTGAACAACCTGTTTAACTTGAATACTATTTGTAAGGCTACAGAATGCCAACATGTGGCGTCAGCAGGTATGAGGCATCATGAGTAAAAGAGGGAAAAAGAAAGAACTACAGAGCAAGAAGATTAAAGAAAGGGAATAGGATGGGATAGGATGCCCACAAGAACTTTAATGTGGAGAAAGAAATAAGGTAATTCTGTGGGGGGTGTGAGGACCATGAGGAATTATTTTAGTTGTTATACTCAGTTTACTTTGAACTTAAACTTACGTTTGCTTAGAAAAATATAATAATAAAAAATTTTAATTTTTCTACTTATTACTAGTGTAATTTAGTAATTTAGTGCTTTTAATTATTGGCATTGCTTTTTTAAGATACTGGTTATAAAATTTCTTTGAATGTTCTTTAAAGTAGTTACTTTATATCTTACTGTTAATCAAAACTAAAGAATTCTTTAGATAGTTATTAACTATATAAAACTTCCTTCCTGAAATATTTTTGGTGAACCCAAATGAAACATAAAAGAGAAATTATAAATGCATTTATTTATAAAAAATCAAGAATATATAACAGACAACGGCTTGCACTTCTGTTAAGGTTTAGAGTGAGGTCACAGGTCAAGGTACTAATAAGAGTGTTTGGGATGTCTGCTGCCATGAAACAAAATGGAAACTTGATTGATAGCTAGAGGGTTGAAGGGAGAGAGTGTGGTGGAGAAAGCAAAGGTCAGGGAGCCATTTCCCTTCTCTGCATGTATAACAATCAACTCTCTCCAAAACAAAATTTAGGTGATATTGGTCAATATGGCATATGTTGTGCACATTTCTATGAGTATTGTGAAATGTCAGTATATATGAAGTTATAATAAATGTTTTAGTAATTTGAAAGCTGAAATGAAATTGGCTACAAAAAATTGTGGTTTTGATGCCAAGTTTAAAGTAATTACAGAATGTTTTGTTTACACATATGATCAAATATGTATAGGTGTGGTTCTTAGCAAGAAGTTAAATTTTATTTTAAAACCAATTTGGACAAAGTTGTATAAGAAATAAATCCCTTGTTTTTTACTTTGTAATTTAAAAAAAATTCTCTTTGATATAGGTCTGGTTTGCATGAAGTCTAGTAGTTCAGTTGTGGAATTGGTTATGCTACTGTGTTCTCAGGTGAGTGACAAGAATAAATGTTGAATTAAAAGTAAATTCTCAAGTGAATTCATTTTGCAAGAAAGTTAAAATTGATTAGAAATTTTGGCTACAATAGTTTTGTGCTTGCAGTTTTAAAATAATTTATTTGTATTGCAAAAGGGTTACTTCTTGTGTTTGGTGCTAACAGTTTATTTCAAAGTGAGTGCTGAGAGAAATAGGATAGATGAATGAGAAATAGAGGTTTTTCGAGCCACATTTAAAAATGTCCAGGTCAAATGGCCTTGAGATGACTAAATTTCTTTGCCTTGCATATTAAGGTTACAGAAACAGATTTATTTCTATACCTCGCGGAGTGCCACTCTGACTCCCATGGGAATAATGGGTTTACTTCCCTTTTGTGCAGAGGTTATAAAATGAGTGATAAATAATTTTGAATTCTTGTCATTGCTAATTATTTTTGACATATCTAGTAGATTTGGGAAAACATCAACAAAAATATGGCAGCCATCATAATAAGATGTAGTGAATAAATTCCTAAAAGCGAGATTACTTTCATTGTTCAGGAACCTTATACCTCATGTGGTAAACTTTAATGATTTTTTTTTAAACTTATGTAAAAGTCATGTATCCTGTGATATTTTCTTTTCTCTTTAGCAGTTAAACAGATGAATGTTTTTATTGAGAGTTTTTTTTGGTAGTCTTTTAAAAATGATATCTTGCTGGTAGTAAATTCCCCTACTTAAAACTTTAAAATAGCCTTTTTTAATAGGAAGAGTATTGGTCTAGAGGTCAAGGGTTCTGACCCATTTCAAAACCTTTGACCTTCACTTAAAACTCTCCTGGTTTACTTGCCTGACGAATAAGGATAATGCAAAATTAATGTTTCTTTTCATCGATTTATTCATTTTAGTGCCTATATTGCCAAATTTATTTTGACTGTGCTGATGGACATTTCATGAATACAAATTAAAGAATCATAGAAGGTGTGAAAAATCAATACTATGCATTGTCAATAAAATGCAATAAGAACAATTACTTCCAGAGATTACATCTAATGAATTTTTATAATGAACTTGTGAAGAGTAGTTATGTTTGTAGTGGGCTTATTATTCTTAGATTTAGTGAGAGTCATGTTTTTAAGTGAATTATCTACTTTAGCAAACTCCCATTCCTTTACAAACTGACTGGATAAAATTTCCCATTTAGTAATCTGATTTGAAATAATTGGTCGTTTATTTCTTGAATGGAAATTACCATATACCATTCTTATACTGACATGAAATTACCCTTACTTTAAGAATCATTTGCTTACAGTTTTATATGTATACTCACAGCAGTATGAATTTATTGTTTATAGAGATGTAATTGTTTCATAGGTGAAGTTTGATAGTGAAGTTTCACTTTCTAGGTTAGAAGAATTTAATGTATTCTTGATACATGAAAGCTGTTTTAAATATAGTATATTACACAGTGGAATGTTAGAAGCTGAAAAGATAAAGAATGACATGTTTTAAGACACCTATTTGTCATGTATGTCACAGTGCTGTTTAATACTATTCCAATCAAATGGGAATATGAAGATCACTTAGAGTAAGTTGCAAAAGTCAGATCATCTCAAAGTTTTGTTTAAATAAAACACATTATTGGTTTGTTTGAAGTTCTTAACATTTTTTATGGGTTCTCCAAAAGTTCCACGGCATCTCTATAAGATGTAGCACAGTGCAAAAACTGACATGAAAAATGAAGCTAGAATTAGCTCCAGATGTATACAGATTGTTCTGGGGTGATAATTACATTTTTCACTTTGAATTTTCCTAATTCAAAGAGGTCAGATTGGCAATCACAAAAGTGATTTATTTTGTTAAAAAGTGAACTGTCTTTTTCTACATGAAAGCTTAAGAGAGATGAAATTGAATTTGAAGCCGACATTTTGCAGATATTGGGTGGCTGTGGCTTGAGTTTGACTGATAATTTGTTTTAGTCTGAGATAGGGTGGGAAGTAAACGGCTAGCATCTTGCTAAAATTTTAATCAATTTTGTAAAGAAGAAATGTAGTGGATTGAGTGCCAAAGATCGAAAGATCAGGTCAAAAACTCCTTTTTAATCACATAAATAATGGGATATGCTTATGAACTTAAACATCTGCAAATTTGATTTAAAACTTTACAAATTAGTTGATGTTAATTTCATGGCAATCAGCCATGTTCTGGTTATTTTTCTTGAATCCATTCCAAACTTTTTTTTGTATTCTTCTTAACAAAGTGTTTAAATCTGCCGTATTTTATTACAGAAGAGAGTTTAGAGCCTGAATTTAAGAAATGAGGAAATGATCACGTTTGGTTTGCTGTCATTAAGACCAAGTAGATCACTATATATTTTGTTAAAGCTTCAGCTAGGATCATATTTTTCAATATCCACTCATTCATTAATAGGTTTATTAGATACCATTTTATATTTTATCCCATTTAAATTTTAACATTTTAAGACAAAATATTATTATTTAGAGTTGAAAATCTTTCTTAAAATATTTAGCATGTTATTTTTGAGTAAAGTTATATATATATATACTTACGGTTTATTAAGTTATGTTTATTCCTATACTGAAAATAATTCAAGAGCTATTTAAGCTCCAAAACCTGATTTAAGTCTTCTTTACTTCTTTAAAATAAGACTATATACACTCCTCAGGAAACTGTATATTCTCTGATGCACAGAAAATAATCGAACAACTTCTTAATTATATTTCAGATTCAGTTTTTCAGAAGCATGTAACTTTTTTTTGCCCAATATTTGTTGTGTATGTGTATAAACCTTGTAGAAATCCATATGAATTTAAAGAAAATGTTAAATAAATATTTCAAGTAATATTACTCCAGCATTGTGTAAAGTGTTTATATCCTGCTCATTTGACATTAATATCATTTTTGAAGGAATTGACATTGTATTCAAGGCCACTTTATAAAAGTGTTGTGTTGCTCATCCTAATTCAGTCTGACATACATTCCAATAACACTACCTCCCTTCTTGGGTTTAAAGCTAAATTTATGACTGTGCATTGTGAAGTGCGTCATTTAAAAATGGTTTCAACCCAAAACATCTAATAAATAAATAATGTGTATGGCTACTCAGTAGTAGACTTTCTAGACTAGAAATCATTCCATCGGATATTCAACAGTCCACTATCGGAGAGGGCTGTCAGATAAATCTTATGGTAGCTGCATTCATGTCCTGTAAATCACATATTATTGTCTGAGCCTTCTGCCAGGTCATCTATTCTTTTCCCATTTATCAGAAATGCATAGAGTATATAGAAAAACTAGAAGCACCATGTAGTCTGGCCTGGCATCCTGTGTGAGTAATTAATTAGCAGTAAAAGTTAATTTAAAAATAGTGTTAGTCTGATTTTTCTTCAATACATTTTTCAACAAAATATGTAGATTGTTGCTATTTTGGGAAATATTTCCTTTGCATGAAGGTAATAACAAAAGGTTTGGTCATTTCTTTCAATATCTCTGAATTATTAATTTTAAAACTATAATGTTCATAATGAGAACCAGCTATCACTATTCATATGATTCTTTAATGTCTGTTTCGTGGTTGAATTATTGCCAGTTGATTTTTTTCCTGAATCTTCATAGTAAAGTGTTCCTCTTTTCCATCACTCTCCTCTAATTCCTTTTCTCTAATTCTGGTTTTCTTCTCCTTTTTGAGTTTATTCCTTCTAAATATGTGACATTAATGTTATTGCTCTTGGCTTTTTATTTCATGAGCTTTTCTTTTTCATAGTTGTGATGAGTATTTTGGGTAAAGTAGATAATTAAAAAAAAAACAAAACCCCGAGAGGGGTAGGGGAAAGCAAACCAGCTCTATACCGTGGCACAAAGGCATCTTTCATTATTAGGCCTCTCTTATGTTTGGACCTCATTTCTTATCACTTTGTTTTTGTAACTGTTCTCAAGCTATGCGAACTATTTAAAGTTACCCAAATGTGCCATCATAATTTTGTGTCTTGGCGTAGGCTTTTTCTTTCCCTATAATTTCTTTCCTTCAAATTTGGTGAGTCTAATTGTTGGCTTCTTCTCATCACTCCGAACTCAGCTTAATTATGCTCTTCTCAGATCATATCTATAGTTGGTATCTTTTTTGCACGTCTTCATCTTAGCACTCATCATATCACAAATTTTAACTATACCTGTGCTAGTTTGCTACTTCTTTATTGCCAGTCTCCCTCTCTCTACTCTAGGTCCTATGAAGGTTACAACTATTTCTGTTTCATATACCTAGTATACTAGATAAACTGTGAAGTGTGCCTAGTACCCAGCACCGTCCCTGGCATCTGATGGCTGCCCAGTGAATATATATGGAATAAATAAATAATTCAACTCCCAGCTAAATTGCCATCTCCTCTGGAAAGCTTTCTTTGACTCCTCTCTTCCCCACAACTCTAAGCCTAGGTGAGGTATATACATCCTAAGCACTCACTTGACCCACCTTATAGTAATTTCATTCTTTATTTAAATTGTCTATTATTTTTTTTCTTTCCCGTTAGACTTTAAGTTTCTTAAAGGTAAGCACTGTGTTTTATTTTCTATTGTATCTCCAACATTCAGCATAATTACTTTTCAACCAAATATTTATATAATTGTACAATTAATAAATGAATGGTAACATTGATCATAAACACTGTATTTTGGGCTTTTACCTTTTGGTCCTTTTCATTATGAAACATCCTCATTCTTTTATGTGTAATTAAGTGTGTATTAATTGTTCATTTTTATTGTCAGCTATTTTGTCATTGCCAAATATTGTAGTCATGTTCATTTATAAATGAGAGTCTTACTTTTTTCATTTTCTTTTGGCTTAATCAGATTTACTTCTTTTTAAAAAAATCAAAGTTATTGAAGCATAATTAATATACAATATATATGTAATATTTTACAATATTATATACAAGAGTATATATACAGTATCTTAAGTGTACAGTTCAATGCATTTAGATATATACACAACCGTGTAACACCCATTTCAATCCAGAAAGTTCCCTGTGCTTCTGTAATCAGTCCCTACTGGTATCACCTCAAGTTGCTACTGATTTGATTTCTCTTACTGTGTGTGCGTTTTACTTATTGTAGAACTTAATATAAATGGAGATTTACTTCATTTAACTGTGGTGCTTAACTCCTCAGAGTGTGCTGTATATAGGGTACACGTCAACCTTTTAAACTAAAACTCACTATCTAATATTAAGAAAATGGTGTGGTTTTTAAAAAGAAATAATTGAGTCAGTAAAACATAGGTTATCTTCTGCTAACCACAAAATAAGAATTTTGAGTTTAAGTTGCTCATTGGAAATATACAAGTCTTCTTAACTTCCTTATGCATTTTTTTTTACCTATAAGGAAATCTTATGGTATGGAGCTTTTATGCAGCAGTATTGTGGGGCCATAAACTATACTTCGAAAAAAAAACTTCTAAGTTTTTGTTTTCACTGTCTGTCAGGCTCAGTTCAAATGCTATCTCTTATACAGAGCTTTGTGTCAGTTTATTTACCCTGAGTCCTCCTTAATATGCCTGCTTGTGGTATTTCTTTTTTTATTTAGCAAACATGTACTGAATGATTTTAAGACAAGTCTCTCCTTTTAATCTAGTAAGAGAGACAAATAATTGTAATACAACATAGAATTTTTATGAGGACTTTAAGAGAAATAGAAGCAAATAATAGGGGCAGGGAGTGGAATTACGAATGGGGCATAAAAATGTATTTATTAATCCCTGTTTAATTTAACTAATTTTATTTCTGTTCATGAACAGATCATTTCAGGCTCCTTTGCCTTTCAGTCAAAATTTTTTTTCCAGGTTCCATCTATGTTTTTTTTATAATTTCATCGAGATCAATAGATATTCAAGTTCTTAAAGCATTTCCTCTACTCTTTGCTGTACCTATAATTTTCCTTGGTTAGATTTGTGGTAGCCGGCTACCTGTTTGATCAGTTCTCACTGTCCAAAACTTCCAGTACAGCAAATCCTAGTGTGTACTGTGTGATGAAAATGGATGTTCTCTGAGAAAAGCAGACAGTGGTAAATAAGCTTGGAAAATGTTCATTTAAATTTAATTAGGATCTTTACTGGAGGGTTCCTCAAGGCCTTTAGTCAACACATGTGTGTATGTGTGTGTATGTGTATAAAAAAAAAAAAATATATATATATATATATAAAAGTGTATTGTTGAATCTGTTATGAGAATAATATTAGTATATTTGATCACAAAATGCTTTTTATGGCCATAGTGTGTATGGATAATTTTTGTAAAATATACTTTAGGAAAAGCATCAGTGTTGACACAGTGAATAATATAGGAAATGCCTCTTTTTGTATTCTGCTTCTGGTTTTCTCTGCTTCTCCAATCACAGTGATTACAGAAAATCAGTAGATTTGCAAAAGTACAGCTGTTTTTTTCATGAAACACTGTGATTATTTTTACTTCATTCAAGAATTAACTCAATTACCTGTTCTCTCTCCTTTCTAGGTAATTTGGACTCAATTTACATGTTGTTTCTGAAGGGATAGATGTTCAGAACTGATTATAGTAAGATTTGGTATTCTTTCTAGAACAACTTAAGTTTAACCAGGAGTGTGTGTGTGTGTGTTTGTGTGTATTTTTACACACACATATATGTATTTTTACAATATTTATGTAGAACTAATCCAAGCTTAAGAATAAATTCAAATATTTTGACATCAATTGATTATATAGCTATTTCCTACATTGGTTGAGTGAATCCCATTACATTTTTAGTCAATATTGTGGCAGTTTATGCTCTGTAATCATGTTTAAGTGTCTGGCATAAAGTCTAGAAACCAGGGTCAGAATATATTTTATATTAATGGGATATTACATACATTGTTAGTGACCCATTTGTAGAATCGGGCTTTGCTATGCACTTAAAGAGGTGCAAGAGGTCCAAATAAAATGAAATTAATCTGTATGTGACTGTCATATGATACAATGTCTGGTGAAAGAAATTTTCAGTATTTGTCAAATAAATGAGTAAAATTTTAGCAATAAAATTTTAACAATTTTTAATAGAATAAAGATTTAGTGATAATTTATAGTTACACAGCTAAATTATACAGTGGCTGTTGCTCTTCTTAGGTCATCCATTTATCCATTCAAACAATTAGGATTTGAGATAGGTTGTAATCAAGACCTAGACATAATAAAAATATGAAGTCATTATTAGAGGTTAATTGGGTTAAAGAATTAAGAGTCATGAAATGACTCTGATGCCTAAGTCCAGGGGTTTTCACTAAAATCTGTAGTGTTTTTATGTTTGTTTTTTTTTTAAGTATAATTTGTATATAAGGCATTTCCTAAAGTTAGTAGACAACAAAAATCTATGTTGATATCCTTAACCCTGAGAAGTGAGGGAGAATGGAATGCTGCTAGGAAATTCACCCAGGTATATTTAGGAAGATTCATTAAATTAATAGATGGGAGAGGAATTTACTCTTCTTCTGATATGGTCTGAAGAACTCTATCTTTGACATGTACAGATATTTTTGGCATAAGAACATATAAAAATCTTTCTGTGCATATATTGTGTAATAACAAAACTCATTTAATATGTGGGTTTTTTGCTTTTGCTATAAATTAGAATAAAAATAGTTCTAAATCCTATTAACTCTTATTAATCTTTATTTCTTTGCTTAGATGCCCCCAACATTGGATTATAAGTTGTGAATACACCAATTTAGAGAACTCCATCTTAGAGTTAAATTTACAGTGATAAGTGCTAAAGAAGGGTTAAATTTATGCACATAAGAGCTATTTTCGTACTTATGCTATATTATAAGTTTTGTTTCTTTCGTTAGATTGAAAACTCCTTGAAGTCAGGAAGCCATTTCTTTTTTTTTTTTGCGGTATGCGGGCCTCTCACTGTTGTGGCCTCTCCCGTTGCGGAGCACAGACTCCGGACGCGCAGGCTCAGCGGCCATGGCTCACGGGTCCAGCCGCTCCGCGGCATGTGGGATCTTCCCGGACCAGGGCACGAACTCGTGTCCCCTGCATCGGCAGGCGGACTCTCAACCACTGCGCCACCAGGGAAGCCCCAGGAAGCCATTTCTTAATTGTCCATTTTGTCTATGTTGTTTATTAGTGTCAGATTATAATAAAATAATCATTTAATAGATATTTGTTGAATAAATCAATATATTTACCTTATTTAAGTAAAGTTCCCTTTAAATTTAATTCTTGAGTTTTTGATTTATTAAAAAGTATTTTTTTTAGTTAAGGAACAGACACCATTCTATTTAATACTTTTATTTCTTCTATTCAATTTTATCTTAATCTGAAAGGCAATTTAGCCCTTATATCGAGGCTTCAGACCCTAATTCTGAACTCTTACCCTATGCTTACTTAAATGTTTTAAAGTAAGAAAATGATACGTATTAAATCTCTTTCACCTGATCAGCTTTGGGTCTCAAAAAGATCCGTTAAGCGTCACAAAAGGACCTGTTAAAAGTCTCAACTGATGACCTCTTATGAAGAAATCACTTTGTGCATCTAGATTTTCCTCTTTCTGTAGAATTATTTCTATCACGTTTAAGTCACTAGCTTCAAATAACTCAGCATTCATTTCAGGCACCACAGCTTCTGCTAACAAAGGGAATATGACAAATGTTGAACCTCTGGCTCTTAAAAATGATGTTTACCCAAATATTTTAGCACATTGTTCGTGAAGGTTTCTTAAAAGAGACAAATCTATATCTGAGTAGAAAGATTGCTAAAAGTGCTTGCATGGCAACAAATTTGCAAAATGTGTTAAATGTTTAAATTTATACTTTGATATGCTGTCAATAAATCATGCAACTTTCTTTGTAACCAGCCTTCCTTTTTCCAATGTAAATGGGACTTCAGGGGCAATTGGATTCTTTAAGACCAGTTTATATGTAGCATGGTCCAACTAGGATCAGTATAATTTAATATTTCAGCCTTTTCTCAATGTTATCCCTCCTTTTATTTTATTTTGGATGCCTTTATTCCTCATCCTTAGAATATATTTATAGAAAATTAGTGAATGTAAATTGATTGTCTTTGATTTGTTATTGTCAGTGCTTGTGGCCTTTTGATTGCAAATGAATGAGAATCAATATGGTAATGATTAACATTGGGTTCAAAAAAGTAGGCTTGCAGTACAATCACCTGTTTTTATCTTAGAGCTGCTGTGAATGCTTTGTCCTTATAATGTACAAAGGCTGTGAGCATAGGTGTTCTGTATTGAAGTGTTCAGAATTAACTTAATTTTGTGTGCAATCAAAATATTTGACCTTATGAGAAGGAACTAGAGACCTTTGAAGAAGCATGATGGGAAGCCTGTGGGAGTTGGAGAGGGTAGTTTAAGATTCATGCTATGTTAACCGATCATGAACATCTTAAATGCACTAATACTTGTGAAGCATTTGAAACCAGCTTAATAACTGCACTTTATGCTAGTATGGAAAAAAAAATTATAGTTTTACTTGATTCAGATTTTTATAACTTGCTTTTATAAGGTGGACTCATTTGTCTTTAAACAATAGCAAAAACATTAAAAACAAATAAATCAGACTGAATTATTGCATTTCACTTTTAAAAAATAAAATATTTAACTTGATGGATTAGTGAACATTAATTGATCTTTATTTGAATCTGGATGCAGACCTTTCCAGTATTAATTTAAAGTGCTTTGTAACCAAAGAGAAGCATAATTTAACTTTAGCTCAGGATTTACTCTGAAATACAGGCATCCTGTTGATTCACTAGCGCACTAGGATTTAGAAAACAACACCTTTTAAGGTAAATTTTGTGGAACTGGCAGTACACCCTGTGGCTTGGCAGTCTAGTCAGAAGGATGATACCATGCTGACTATATAACGAGATCTTTGAACGTTATTCTCAAGGGTGGTAAATGCAAAACAAAGTAATATCAACTGGCACTTAATTCTGCAAGTTCCCTGCTGATTGGGGTATTCAGAGAAATGGAACTCTTCCTGACAGGAAGTCAGCCTATGAGTATGGAGACATCTGAAAATAAAGTGTGCTTTAATTTGGCACCCCACCGTTTTACAGCTGGTCTTTTAAATTGGGATTAGGCAGTGAGTGAGAAGAAAAGGGGAATACGTGAATGGAAATATTCTAAGCATAGTGTTTTCCTTTGGTTTTAACAATTATGATTACAGCTCGGTTTCTGTGTTTCTCAGCTTTGACTGCTTATTGTTTGGTTTTGCTTAGTCCTTTCTTTTTTTTCTATTCAAATTAATCCACTGAAGTTAAAGTATTACAAAAAGGCTAGATTAAAAGCGTAAAGCTTGAGATTGTCTTTGTTTTTATACCAAAACTCTCTGATAACTTTTTCTCATAAATAGTATATAATTTAATAGTTTTTAAGCAGAGTAATCAGAGTTCTTAGGATCTAGATTTAAGATTTGCTGTCAATTTTAAAGTGTTTACACTATTTGCCTCAGTTGACTGAGTTTAGTACTTTAGTGCAGTTAGACTATAATAGCATTATGTATACATATATATATATAAAACACAGTATAGTTTAGGGAGGGACAATTATTATATATAAGTAGTTGCCCATATATTCCATATGTTATGCATCTTTTAGTCAGGCAGCTGTTTTTAGTCAAGCTGCCATTTTATAATATGAGCTTCCAGAAGCATGCATGCAATTTTAATAAAACCTGGAGTTTGCACTTTGATTTAGGCCTGAATAAAGCACGAATCAGAAGCCTGAAGGCTATTTGTTTTCCTAGTAGTTACTTCCTCAGTTACTGGAGATGGACTTTATAGAGGTGGCTGTTGTCTCCATCATGGGTAACAAAAGGAGAAAGGGAAAAGTCACTTTGGAAAGGGTCTTAGGAAGAGACTGAGGTCAGGAAAATGCTGTGATGATAGATTTTGGAATTTTAATAAACGTTTTTCCCTCTACCACTTGTTAACTCTGTAACCATGGGCAAATCACTTCACTTGCTTGAGACTCAGTTTCTTATTGAGTGAAATGGGTGTAATAAAGATTATATTAGATAATATATGTAAAAGGATGTAGAACAGTCCATAGAGCAAAGTAGGTTGTAAATTAAAGTTATTAGTTTCTGAATCTAAGTGTTTTTAACAGCACACAAAATCTTCTCTTCAGTATTTTTAGTGCCTCTTGTTTTCTTTTAATGAAATTAGATTTTTCGTATCTATGCTTTAGTCCACCATTATTTTCTGCAGTGTCTCTTTCATTATTTTCTCTTCTTTCTATGATTATATGCCCAGTCTAGTCCATTTTCATCTCAAACCATACATTATTAGATCTAGGAGATATCCCATAAATTTGCAGTTTTGGGCCATTTTCATGTAGGCAAGGTTAATGGTTAACATTCATATTTTCCATAGGCTTCCAAAGGTGATCCCACTGTTTCCTGTGCTAGCTATAGTGATCACTCCTTTGGAAGTCAATAAAGTATACCTTAATACAAGTGAGATGGATGTCATTTTAGGGATTAGTACTCCAGTGATTTTCTTAAAGATGTCTTCTGTATATTTCAGTGCTTTTTATTTATACTACATTACTTTCAACACACCTCCTGTGTTACCATAGTTGAGAAATACTTTTATAACAGTTAACCTAGGTCACTGATTATCAACCTTTTTTTTTTTTTCTGGCCAGATACATCATCATTAACAGTTGCTCATTATGATGAGTCTCACCCTGAGTGCTGTCAGAATCGGGGAGACAGGCAGGGACAAAAGGAGGTACCATTTGAAAAAGGTCTCCATAAAGAATCAGAAATTCTGATCCAGCTTATTCCTGAATTAGAGAAATGGCCTTTTCCTTTGTGTTGATTTTTACCTCTTTCAGTATGTACTAACAAGTTTACTTTCCTATAGGAGTCTCTTTGTATTTCCTTTCCAAGAGAAGCTGCAGTTTACTGTCTTATCAAATTCACACCCCACTGCCTTATTTTAAAGCTCTCTAATATCTATTTTATTTTAGTTTACACTTATTTCTCTGCTGCTTTGTAAGTAGCATTCAGGTATTTGACATATGTGTTATGTGTATCATGTCATTTTCTGGGTATTTTACCAGAAAAATCAAACTGCCTAAACCCGAATCTGTTCTGACATTCTTCTGACATCTTCCTTTCCACAAGGTGCTTTTACATATAGTGAGTATGAAAATGCATGGCAATATCCTAAATACTGGATACATAGGGCATTCTTTTTGATAATAATTATGTATTTTTGAAAAATTTTTGTTGGAATCTCAAGTTTTCATTAGACATTCAGTTAAAACAGTGGAATTGTCTTGTTTGGTCTGTTGATTTGTCATGTTATTCTTATTATCAGATACCACATAATTGAGAGCAAACTTAAGTCTGGTTTCTTATTGTTCTTTTTTCAGAGGGGAGGTGGTCTATTCCTTTACCTAAGAAAGCTTACAGCTTTGCTTAATCTTTCAGAGTTGTGTCCTATTTATATGCATTGAAAAGATTCACTGTTGTTTTATAGCACTAATTTGTAGCTTAGTTTGTGAACATAGGTTTCTTTTTTTCTGGTACTGTAAGTTAAGGAAGAGAAAAGGAGTTTGATCATTGGCAGTGAGAAAGTAAAACAACGGGAAAGTTTTTTACAAAGAAGCTTTCTAGTTCTTGTTAGTATCTGAATTGCTGCCTTACTTATTTGGACATTTGGCAGTGCTGTCATTGCTTTTCTGCTAATTATTAGGAGTTGTTCTTAATGATATCTGCTTGTTACCTGTATCTTCTATCTCAGCTGCCCAGATTTGAGTTTCTTGTAGCCTGGTAGCTGAATTTCTGGAACTGAAAAAAAACCAATCACAACTCAATCATTGTTAGAACCAACACCTGTAGCACAAGTTAACTTGCTTAAAAACTTTTCCAACTCTTGCCACAATATAGTGATTTTTAAAAAATGCCTTTATTTCTTTTGAATCTTTTGAATTTTGTTGAACTTTGTAGTAAAGTTCACTTTTGTTCAACTAGCTCTTTCTGTTCTTTTAATTTGGTTTCTCTAGTATGATAGGCTGAAAAATGGCTTCCCAAAAGATATTCACGTCAAATCTCTGGAACCTATGAATGTTACCTTATTTGGAAAGAGGGTCTTTGTGTGATTATGTTAAGGATTTTGACATGAGGGATACTCCTGCATTATTTGGATGGGCCCTACATACTGTTATATGTATCCTTATGGCAGAGAGTCAGAGGGAGATTAGAGATAGGTACCCAGAGGAGGAGGCAGTATGATGATGGAGCAGAGAGCAGTGTGGTCACAAGCCAAGGACTGCTGACAGCCACTAGAAGCTTGGGAGAGGCAAGGAGCAGATTTTCCCCTAGAGCCTCCAGGAGAAGAGCAGCTTGATTTTGGCTCAGTGAAACTCATTTTGGACTCCTGGCCTCCAGAACTGTGAGAGAACAGACTTCTAGTAATTTAAGCCGCCAAGTTTGTGACGATCTGTTACAGCGGCCACAACAAGTGAGTAATCTATCTAGTGAGTGTTCTTAGTGCCATGCTCTTCCCTCCTTCACCTAACAGTGTTAAATTATGGTCTCTTTAACAAACACTTGAATGTTTGTTATAAGGGAAATTGAGTCAGGTACTGTTGAGAACCCCAAGAGATAGGCATCACTACCTTTAAAGAATTTTACTGTAGTTGAGACAAATTCCAATTTGTAAAGTTATTGACCCAGGAAAAAAAAAAGGCAAAATAAGCTAGTATTGCATATATTTCTAATGGAGATGAAATTGATATGAATAAAATACTGCCAGAGAGATGCACCACTGATTATTTGTGCAGCAAAACCAGGTTATCAAGTATTTCATTTCACTATTTTAGTTATGTTGTAGGTCAAAATGACCTACATGGTAATGTTTATCAATAACATGTTTTAGGACTTTTGCATTAAACTTAAAGTTTATACCAACTAATATCTCATTAGGTACATTGATAAATATTTGAAAGTATTATGGAATCATTCTGGACTGAAAGGCCTTACTCCTCTTCATTGGGAAAGTCATTAAGCATACTGTGATTGGCTATAGCTTGTGGCTGTTGACAACTATAACATACTACTGCAGCACGTAATGTATGTGTCTTAGTACTGTAAAATTAGGACCAAAGCTTTATTGGTAGATGTAGTATGAGGTTTGGAAAAATTTGATTCTGAAGATATAATTTCATAGCATAAACATAAATGATACTTTATTTTCTCCTAATGAATACATTTCACAGTTATTTACTTTTCATTTGATGTAAAATTTTGAATACTGAAATTAAATCTCACTTTGTATTAAGAATTTATTCAATGAGCACATAGTATCAGTTTACAGTGGTCACTGTTCAGAGTGGTAGACTCCAAATGGTTAAACAGCAGGGGAGTTTTCTGCTTTTAGTTAAAAACTGCTGTTTTCTATATGCCTTATTTACTACATTTTAAATTCTTAATGTTGTGTGCTGTGGGATTGGGCATGCAAAAGTCAGCAGAAAGAGTCTGGTTTTTTCATCTAGAGCTATTACTTGCTGTACAATAATAAAGGCACTATTTTATTGGGTTACTTGTAATTAACTTCAGCACTAGGCATTCATATAAATCATTCGTAATCTGTTTTCTTTAGATTTTTATTCTTTTAAGCTGGTTTAATGTACTTGCTTTCTGTTATCTTTTTACATATGGATGGAGGTTGTAATTGCTTTTTGGAATTAGGCTGTCAGAAACCAACATATATGTGAATTCAAGAAATGACTGAGGCAAGCTAATGAATTTTATATAACATTTTATAGAGATTTGTTACTGAAGTATTATCTAGTAGTATTTGTTTTGTTGCAAATTTAATAAATAACCATACTTTCAAGTTAAAAAGTGTCTACAGATTTAGAAATTTAAAATGGCAACAATTATTAATTAGAAAATATATTTACTATGTTTTTCAAAATCCTGAGATAGCAAAGACATGAAATTTCTTTGAACACTTGTCTGTCAATTTATTGACATTCTTCTTTTAATTTTAAACATTTGAATCTTCATATATTTTCCATAATATTAGCTGGTAAATGCCCTTTCATAGATTAACTAGTATGTAATTTATATTATTTTGTGTTTACAACTTTTTTATGATTATTAGTTTAAAATTGAGTGAAAATGAATTAGAGGGAGTCTTTTTGAGTAAAAAAAAGAGGCATCTAAAAAGAAACACATATGTATGTCTGGCTGAGTTTAAGTAACTGTATTATTCAAAATTAATGTTAGAAAACAAAACTTTGTCTCTAAAATTACCTTGATTTTATAAATGTTTACAGTGATCTGTAGAAAGAGTTTAGAGGTATAGGTAGTTTTATTCTCTCCCAGGACACCAAAAGCTTGACTTGATGATCCCTATAAAAGGAATGTTAGGTGTATTGAGGTGGGGGATGGGAGGCATGAAGAATGTACCATGTCCTGAAAGTAGTGCTTTTAAAAATAATTCAGTTGGTAAATACTTTTTATTATAGCTGAGTACATGAGATGGTTTAAAAATCTTTTTAAAATAAGTAGCTGTTTTATATAGTTTTAATGGAAGTCTTTCATGTTTCCTCTCCAGCAGTCTCTAATGAACGCTCCTTGTAATTTCAGTGCAGGCTTTGAGATTCCCTAAAGACTTGACTTCAGACCTCAAAGGGCAGCAATTGCCACATGTCTGGAGACCTGGAGTTGCCAAACAGACTGACCATGTACTAATAGGACACATTTATATAGCTTCTGAACATGAAGCCTTGATATAAGCTTAATGATGATCGTCTGTTGAGAGCTTGTTGCTGGAAAGGGTTAGAGCAACTTTTGTCACCTTTATTGAAATCAAGCTTTCTTTATTGATTAGTGAAAGATCTTGACTATATTGACGCCAGTTTGGAAGTTATTTGAAAGATCATTGTTGACTGGAGAATATGTTTTTTCTGAAAAAGTTTAAAAAGATTTTTAAAGAAACTTGCAAATTTATTAATTTTAAAGTATGCTTAAACACAACACCAGGGGATTATTGCTTTTTTGATTATTTACAAACAGTTTAAAACTATATTGTAATCACATACTTGATTGCATGGTTATCTCAACTTTTTGGTTTTTTTTTTTTTTTTTGCGGTATGCGGGCCTCTCACTGTTGTGGTCTCTCCTGTTGTGGAGCACAGGCTCCGGACGCGCAGGCTCAGCAGCCAAGGCTCACGGGCCCAGCCGCTGTGCGGCAAGTGGGATCTTCCTGGACCAGGGCACGAACCCGTGTCCCCTGCATCGGCAGGCGTACTCTCAACCACTGTGCCACCAGGGAAGCCCTATTTTGTCAATCCTATAAATAGTTATTTTCTCAATATTCAATTCCTTCCACATAGTAAATGTTCAAAAGCATTTGTTAAATAAGCAGTTATGAAACTGAACCATTTGCTAATCCAACTTTAATAGAATTTTTCTTTCTTTTCTCTATTTTGTAGTTGTCTGTGTATATATTTTATTTATAAACTGAGCCATAATACTTGTACAAACTAGGTGTACAATTTAGATGTACATGTTCACAAAAATCATCAAAACGAAAACTTGCCAAAAGGTAAAATTTTCTTTTGATATTTCATGTAATGATTTGTTTTACCCTCTATAGAGACAGTGGAATAAAACCTGTTCTTTACTATTATGCTATAGTCTTTCCTGGTATGTGGTTCCTCAAGTTTCTGTTAGATATGCTGTTGAGAGAGTGCTGACACAAAGTGCAAACAATGCTGAAAAGTTCTTGATAGTTTACTTTGAGCACTTAAGATTACTATATCATGACTATGAACCAGTTTTCTCTGGTTTTGACCTTTAGTCCTGTGCATAATGTGGTTCTCAATTTTGTGTTAATACATTCCCTTCCTCATTTGAGCTCTCCTTTGTGGCCTACTCCCTTGACTCCTAATAGTGTTTCTGACATGTATTTAGGTACTTGGAACTATATCCAGCCAATTTGATTTATTTTACAAAGGCATAGATAACTGTAACATCTTAAAATATTAATATTGATATTCCATTGAAGAGCAGAAGCCTTTACATTTTTAATTTTTTATAAGAAAACTGAAATAATTTGATGAGTTTAGGTGTTTGTTAACAAATTATTCTTCATTCCATTTTTAAGTTAAATTATGTTTGGATCCTTAGGTCAATACTTAAAAAAAAGGAGAATATTTTATTACCAATAGCAATGAAGTTAATTTTATTTGGTAGGATGTAAAATACTATCTTTAAAAAAAAATTCTTAATAGTGTATGATACATTTACATTTTCATAGTTTTTTTTTAACATCTTTATTGGAGTATAATTGCTTTACAATGGTGTGTTAGTTTCTGCTTTATAACAAAGTGAATCAGCTATACATATATCCCCATATCTCCTCCCTCTTGAGTCTCCCTCCCACCCTCCCTATCCCACCCCTTTAGGTGGTCGCAAAACACCAAGCTGATCTCCCTGTGCTATGTGGCTGCTTCTCACTAGCTATGTATTTTACATATGGTAGTTGTATATATGTCCATGCCACTCTCTCACTTCATCCCAGCTAACCCTTCCCCCTCCCCATGTCTTCAAGTCCATTCTCTACGTCTGTGTCTTTATTCCTGTCCTGGCCCTAGGTTCTTCAGAACCTTTTTTTTTAGATTCCATATATATGTGTTAGCATACAGTACTTGTTTTTCTTTTTTGACTTACTTCACTCTGTATGACAGACTCTAGGTCCATCCAACTCACTACAAATAACTCAATTTTGTTTCTTTTTATGGATGAGTAGTATTCCATTGTATATATGTGCCACATCTTTTTTATCCATTCATCTGTCGATGGACACTTAGGTTGCTTCCATGTCCTGGCTATTGTAAATAGCGCTGCAATGAACATTGTGGTACATGACTCTTTTTTTTTTTAACATCTTTATTGGAGTATTATTGCTTTACAATGGTGTGTTAGTTTCTGCTTTATAACAAAGTGGATCAGTTATACATATATATATGTCCCCATATCTCTTCCCTCTTGCGTCTCCCTCCCTCCCACCCTCCCTATCCCACTCCTCTAGGTGGTCACAAAGCACCGAGCTGATCTCCCTGTGCTATGCGGCCGCTTCCCACTAGCTATCTGTTTTACGTTTGGTAGTGTATATATGTCCATGCCACTCTCTCACCTTGTCCCAGCTTACCCTTCCCCCTCCCCGTATCCTCAAGTCCATTCTCTAGTAGGTCTGTGTCTTTATTCCTGTCTTGCCCCAGGTTCTTCAGAACTTTTTTTTTTTTTTTTTGCGGTACGCGGGCCTCTCACTGTTGTGGCCTCTCCCGTTGCAGAGCACAGGCTGTGGACGCACAGGCTTAGCGGCCATGGCTCACGGGACCAGCCGCTCCGCGGCCTGTGGGATCTTTCTGGACGGGGGCGCAAACCTGTGACCCCTGCATCGGCAGGCGGACTCTCAACCACTGCGCCACCAGGGAAGCCCTGAATTTTATTTTTTATCAGGGAAAACATATATTATTTCACAGATCTAATAATAGTATAAAACTTAAACTGAAAACAGCAATTCCCTGCTACAATTCTTCTTCTCTCCCTTGATTCTTACTTTCTTGAAGGAGCCACATTCAGATCTCCTAGCTTTTGACTCTGCTAGTTACTTTCATATTTCTAAATGATAGCTATTTCTGGATTTTTCTGTTTTAGATATTATCTAATGTCTTCTATGGAAGATGACTATTGAGTACTTATATTGCTGTCCCTGTTCATTTTATGTATTCTCTTGTTTCCAGGACAGTTATATCATAGTGTTTAGTTAAAACCATACCTAGCATTTACATTTTCGTGACAATGTAAATATCTGTGCAGACCCACAAAACGTACCATGCTTACCCAACCACCTTCCGTCTCCTTCCTCCCCTTCCTTCCTTCCTTCCTTCCTTCCTTCCTTCCTTCCTTCCTTCCTTCCTTCCTTCCTTCCTTCCTTCCCTCCTTCCTTCTTCTCTCCCTCCCTCCCTCCCTGCCTCCCACTTGTTTGTCTCTCTTTCTTTCATTGATTCTCCTGGAATTAGTAACTTCCTACTTTTTTTGTTAATTTAAATTTCTGTGTACCCACCACAAATTTATTTCTGAATTTTCTGCTGAAATCATATAACTTCTACCAGTGTAATGAACACACTTGGTATCTATTGGTTCAATTCTTTTCCTTGGAGATACAGTACCCAGAGTTCTCTGTTTTCTTGTTCTTGCCTGGATTGGTTACTCCTTAGTTGTGTAGAAAGGTGTCATCTGGAGGCTTCTTTTATCATCAACCTAGATGTTTCCTCTTCTCCCTCTTATGCTATAGTGTCTATTTCCTGTGTCCTATAGTGGCCTTCTTTTATGAAAGATACACTGATTCAGCATTTATTGATCACTTATTCTGTATGTGCTGGTCACTGTCCTAGCACAGGAAATAGGAGAGAATAAAACAGAGAAAAGCAAAAAAGAAATCTAATTGGCAGTAAGTATGCCATGGAAAAATTAAAGCAGAACTGGGATGGAGGATGATAGTGGGGTCTCTGTATTAATTTTGATGGGGCATGTCCTTTGTAATTTCTTAAAAGAGAATGCATGACAGAATTTTTTAGACCTTGCTTGTATGAAAATGTCTTTTTTTTTTTTTAATCTTTATATGTGACTGGTGGCTTGTTGGGATATTAGTATTATAGGCTGAAAATTGTAATCTTTCCAATTATTTTTTTCTCTGTGAGAGCTTTTAGTATTTTTTATTATTTTAAAAAGTGTTTGTTGTTACTGGATTGTACCTTGATGTGGGTGGATCTTTTAAAATCCATTGTCTTTGATATTTAATGTAAACTTTTTCAGTCTGAAAAAGTATGTACTTATGTTCAGAGAAGTTTTCTTGAATTATATCTATGGGAATTCCTTTCTCTGTATTCTCATTTCTGTTTCCAGAACTCCTCTTAGTTAGATGTTGAACTGTCTGGATTAATTATCTAATTTTCATATCCATTCTCACCTGTTTTTCCTTCATTTTATCTTTTATTTTACTCTTCTAAGAGCCTTTTTCAACATCTTCCAGTAGTTCTTTCAAAATTTTTATTTGTTATTATACTCTTAATTTCTAATAGCATTTTCTATTTTTCTGAGGCTTTCAGGGGAGATGGGAGGGGAGAGCTGGATCGTTAATTTTATGTCAACTTGACTATGTCATGGGGTATCCAGATATTTGGTCAGACATTATTCTGAGAGTTTCTGAATGAGATGAACATTGAAATCGGTAGGCTTTGTAAAGCAGGTTGTCCTTCCTGATGTGGATGGGCCTCATCCAATCAGTTGAAGGCCTGACTAGCACAAAAAGGCTGAGCATTCCCTGAGTAGAGAGAATTCTACTTGCTTGACTGCCTTGGAACTGAGATGTCACTTTTTCCTGCCTTTGTCCTCAAACTAACATATTGGCTCCTTTTGGGTTTTGAGCCTAGTGCCCTTCAGTCTGGAACTACACCATTCATTTTCCAGATTTTTATGCTTTTTGGCTTGGGGTAGAATTACACCATCGGCTCTCCTGTTTCTTCTGCTTGCTAACTCGCCCTGCAGAGACTTGTCAGCCTCCATAATTATGCGAGCCACTTTCTTAAAATAAATAAAATACATATCTCTGTCTTGTTGGTTCTGTTTCTCTGGAGGACTCTGTTTTTCATACGACAAATTTCATCTGTTGTGCAGAGAGAGGGTTATCTGGCTCCCCAGGTGTTCTGGGCTCCAATAAGACGGTCCGTGTTACAACTCCTGCTCCAGTTCTTCTTACAGATTAAAGGAGCTCCCAAGTCCTGTGATCATGGGCACTGCTGAGGGCCACAGACTCTTGGCTTGGAGAACTCTAATACAGAGGCAAAGAGGTACCAGTGAATAAAAAAGTAACCCTGCCCTGGATTTTTACATGAAAGTTTTTACCTTTCTGATGGTATTAATTATACTTTTCTTTAGTCTTCCTCTCCCTACCCCATTAACAATATTTTTTAATATTTTAATTTGTTAATATTTTGTCCTTTTTTTTTTTTTTTTTTTTTTTGCGGTACGCGGGCCTCTCACTGTTGCGGCCTCTCCCGTTGTGGAGCACAGGCTCTGGACGTGCAGGCTCCGGATGTGCAGGCTCAGCGGCCATGGCTCACGGGCCCAGCTGCTCTGCAGCATGTGGGATTTTCCCAGACCGGGGCACGAACCCGGGTCCCCTGCATCGGCAGGCGGACTCTCAACCACTGCACCACCAGGGAAGCCCTCTGTCCATTTTTAATAATTATTTTTTTTCCTGCTTGTTTCTTTGGTGTCTGTCATTCATATGAGTCTTTCCTCTAATGACTAGTGACGCTTTGTGCTCATGTTTAAGTGTATTGCACAAAAGTCTATGTGCCTATGTATGTGCTGTCTGCTGGTGATGAATGAGCTTTATTTTAAATGTTATCATGGCTTCTCGTTTTTCTCAGAGGACACTTCTCTAATATTGCTTGATGTCTCATGGTTCAGTAAGCATACTTTCAAGTTATTTTGTTTTTTACAATAAGGCTTTTTAAAGTGTTCAGAGGTTTACTCCTCTGGAAAGTAAATATCCAGTCTCTTACCATGGTTGGGATGGCCATCGTTATGAGGAGAGGAGCTCAGATTCTGTGTTTTTTATACCAGCTTTTATTCATTTAAACTCTTTTCATCCCTGTCCCTCAGCCATCCATATATGTAATCAGTGCCTTCAATTCTTGGCCTTTCTAAGGGTCTTGTAACAAGCATTTGTCTGCTTCTTCAAGTTATTTCCCTTCAGGTTGTAGAGAAATTTTTTAACCCTCTCTCATTACTCTTGTCCTCTCTTTATTATTTTTGTTCTTGTTTTTTGCTGTTTAACCAAAGTCACTCATTTTATACCTTTTTTTTTTTTTGCGGTACATGGGCCTCTCACTGTTGTGGCCTCTCCTGTTGTGGAGCACAGGCTCCGGACGTGCAGGCTTAGTGGCCATGGCTCACGGGCCCAGCCGCTCTGCGGCATGTGGGATCTTCCTGGATCGGGGCACAAACCCATGTCCCCTGCATCGGCAGGCAGACTCTCAACCACTGCGCCACCAGGGAAGCCCTATACCTTTTTTATTTTAAGAGTAGAACATAGTTTAGTGATTTTCTAGCCGACTGGAATAAAAAAAAAAAATTGATATACATTTAATGTCAGTATCGATGGCTTGACTAAAAAAGAAAAAAGGTGGCAGCATGGAGTATATGTAGTCTATCTTGTCAATCTGTAGCTTGATTTTATTTGCTTTAGAGCATGGTAATATTTGGAAATTACTTTTAAAATTCAGATAAATTCATGTGCTGTACTCAAGACACTAAAATATGTTGTAGGAGATTATCAGATTTATAGAAAACTGTCAAGTTCACTTTAGGGAAGTTAAAGTTGTATCAAAATATTATAAATTAATATATAGCACATTTATTGGTGCCCTTTTTCTCTATATTTGTTTGTTGATGGTGGGGAGGCATAGAATTAATTTAGTTGATGAAGTCTTTTTTTTCCCCCAACCCAAGTTTGGTGGACTTTTACCACCAAAAGCACATGTTTGAAAATTGGTGTAACTCTGTTTATTTACTAGATTTCACTAATATATACTATCTCTGTTGTTGTTGTATGACTTAAGAGCATTAGTAAGCTAAGAGTATATTTTAGTAAAAATTGACTAATCAACAGTTATGGCCTTAGGAAGTGATAGTCAATTAAATACAGCTTAGAACAGGTATGAAATTATTGACTCAGTTGTGTTTTGAGTTCTTCCTCTCCAAAGTGCTGAAGTGTGTTTTAAAATTACTTAGCTGCATTAGTGGTTGGATTTGAGGCTTTTAACATGTTTTTCATCAGTACCTCTGGGAAAAGAATAACCAAAACCTTTAAATGTATGGTGCATTTTGCATTGCTGTATATTTGTAAATACTATGATGAAATATTGAAATGATCATGAGAGACGATAACCATTAAGCTTTTCTTTCAACTGTTAAAATTCACTAAAGGTTATCTTGAGCTGTGGTTTGTGAAATTGTTTAGACTAACACCTTCTTTAGTAATTGTCTCAGAAGTGCAGAAAATGCTTTAGGATAGCATGAATCTTCTTTGTAGTTTAGGTGGCTTCCTTAAGGATTGTAGTCAGTGTTTTAGTATGGAGAAAACTTGTTGGCTTTGACTAACAGCTGGGTTTATTAAAACAAATTAATTTCCTATTCTCATGGGTTTCAGCTTCTTTATACCTGGGTTATTAATTCCTATCAGTATATCTTTATGTACCTGGTATGTGATATTTTATTAAATGTTAAATAGTTTATAATTAGGAATGGATTATAGGCAAATTAAAACTCTGATATCTTTAAGAATTGTGAGATTTTTAGAATTACCCAAAGCATAGGTAAGATTTATATTTTCACTTCATTTCTCATTTTGTCTAATTTTTTTAACTGGTGAAAAAGTTTTATTCCAGGTGTTTATTAGATAGCTGTTACTACAAGTTAAATAATATGAGTTTATAGATGATGTTTGAGAAAACAAGAATCCAGATGTATTAGCAGTCATAAATATGTTTCTGAGCTTTTGTAAGAAAAATTGGACTCTTCCAGTTCTATGTGTATTTTCATGTCTAATTTGTTTTTAATTTAAAAGAAAAAAATTGTGACATACCAATTTAAGTTGAAGTCATAAAATTTTTAGATGGTAATGTTTTTATAGTTATAGTAACTTTAACTAGTTTTCTATCTAAATCATGCTGTTTAAAATCTTTGTGAAATTTAAATTTACATTATCAGTAAAAGTCAGTTTGTATACATAAATGAAAATAAAATCAAAGTGATGTTTACCTGTATACTTAAAATTTGAGTGTCTCTACTGTTACTGATGTTTTTCATGTGGGGTTTGAGTTCTGTATGACATAAAAATCCCCACCTGTTGCCGTTTTAAATCAGAGAAAATGGATTTGAGAAAAATAATACTAGTAGATACTTTTGAAAATAACATGTGTGATCTAAAGAATTATATATGGGGTAACCTCTTGCCTTTCTTCCTAATTTCTTTTTTTCTAGGGAGAAAAGTAACTTTATTTTCTTTTTACTAAATTTAATTACCCTTTTGAGATTTTTCCCTCAAGTAAGTGATCTAAAGGAAAACTCAGTTTAGGGTCTTGCCCCCTCATACTCTGGTGCTGTATCAGATTTCCAGGTGGCTTGCTGAGAGTGCTCTGTTGGGCATAAGAGCTGAGGAGTGAGATTTTGCTTCTGTTCCTTGACTAGGGCATCCCTCTGTTACCATCCTTTCTGATTCCCTGCTGTCTATCAACAAAGGTCACAACTGTGTTTTCCTTATCCCCTCAAAGCCTCAACTATGTGTACATCTTTCTGTGATAATTTTCTGACTCCTCCAAGGGCATGCGTTACTGTGAGGCTGTTTTAGGTCCATCTACCATTAAATCTGTCTCTATCTACTCTTCCTGTCCATTACTAGGTTTAGGGCAACTCTTTGAGTCTTGGCATCTCCCTGTGCTCTGCCTCGGAAGTGAGGTGTGGAACCTTCTGGACCAGGATCAAAAAACTTACCTGCGGTTTCTGCTTTTTTCTCTTTTCTTCCTCCTATTTCTGAGAAGAGTGGAGGGTATGACACATCCTCTTCTCTCAGAGGTTTACTTCTTCATGGAGTTTGATTGCTTTCCTTTGTATTGTCTGTCTGTTTACTTCATTTTGCTGGGAAGAAAAGGATTTTAAATTAGATGGGTATTTCCATTTATCCTTGACTTGGTTTACCTTAGTGAAAGAAATATAAGATCTCTATTTTGTTGTTTCAATATGCTGGCAATTGTGAATTTTGAGACTATGTATTTTGGACTTACGAGCCACTAATTTCTAAATGTTTGAAAGTTGTTGAATCATAAAATCACACATCTTTAAGAATTTTTTAAAAGGGGTATCGAGGGCCTAGAGATGTATAGTGATCTGTTTATGGACATATCCTGTTAGTGTCATAGTCAGTTTGAGAACATAGATCCCATGACTTCTTGTTCCTCAGCAACACATTGCTTTATCTTCTCACCTAGTCCTAGCCAATTACTACCCTCGAATGTTCTGACTGACTTTATATCTACTTTTCATTCTACTGTATATGTTCTGTTAGTATATTCTTGCTGACACTATTCATGAAATAGAACTCTATAACAAAATTATGGCAAACAGCCATTTCAGTCCTGAGGGCCATCTTGGGTTTTTCAAAACATGAAAGTAATAAATACTGGGGATAAAAAGGAGAAAGTAGCTGTGAAAGGATGAGGCTTAAAACTAAATCAGAATTTGGCATGACACAGAACAGTCTTCAGGGGTGAAATTACATGGAATTAAAAACTCTTCAAGGTGTTAGATTCAGAATATATGAATACTGCTTATGATAACAGTGGTAAGGTCCCCAGCACTGTCTTTTGTTTTGACCATTATAAAAGGACAAAAAAAGATTAAAGGATATTATGTAGGTGGAATATAAGGGCTCTTCAGTTTTAAGGAACATAAAGATGATGTATATATGTCTAGTTCTTTAAAAAATACACATACGCATGCATTGGCATTTCTCAAATCTAGCTACATTTCAATTCATGTGGGCCCAGCTTTATTGGATTAATGCGTATTTTATATCTGTTTTGAGAAGAGGCTTAAAAAGTTCATTTCTGTATATATTAATGGTTAATTTTCTTCTGAGGCTTTTCTAAGAAAATATTTATTTACTTTTTATTTTTGGCTGAGTCAGGTCTTAGTTGGGGCATCGGGGATCTTTCGACGCGGCACCCAGGCTCTTCGTTGGGGCACGCAGGCTCTTTGTTGCAGCACGTGGGCTTCTCTCTAGTCGTGTTGCGCGGGCTTGTCTGTAGCTGTGGTGCACAGGCTCCAGAGCATGTGGCCTCAGTAGTTGCAGCACGGGGGCTCTCTAGTTGTGGTGCTCGGGCTCCACAGCACGTGGGGTCTGTAGTTGCCGCACACAGGCTCTCTAATTGTGGGGCGCAGGCTTACTTGCCCTGCGGCATGTGGGACCTTAGTTCCCCAGCCAGGGATTGAACCCACGTCCCCTGCATCAGAAGATGGGTTCTTAACCACTGGAACACCAGGGGGCTTTTTAATGGATAACTTATTCATAAAGAATATATTAATAATTTTATACCATCTTTTGCTAATTCATATGCTAGTAAATTATAGTTTTTCAGCTTACAAGTAGTCTAGCCAAATTCACTGATCTCTTGTCTCTTTCTTAATCATTAATCAATTTTTGTAGAATGTGTGCTATTATTAAGTTTAGGGAGGTACTTAATTCCATCTTCCCCTCATTTGGGGTGATGCATCTCTTAAAGAAAGAAAAACAAAACCTCTGTCCTTGGTCTTCTTTGCTGCTTTCCTTTCAAACTGTTTCAGTTAAATTAGTAGGATATAATGGTACAGAACTAAAAGGGCAAGATAAATATAGATAGGCTCATTTAGTTTATCTAGAATCAAATTGTTGCTAACTTGTTTAGTTTACTTTTTAATGTCAACTATTTATGTGTTCATGGGGCTGCAATGGGTAGGCAGCATGTTTAACAAAACTTTTCCATTAAGATCTTTTGGAACTTAATTAATTTCCATTAAATCAATTTCAATTAAGTATGAAATTGATATGGGTGATGTTTTTCATAATTATTGTTTTAAAGAAATAACCTACTGAGTGAAATTTGTTCAGCTATTTTCTGCTGTTTTTTAGGAGTGGCAGAATTCTATTCAGAAGAATGCAGGCCTTGCTTTTATTGAACTTGTCAACGAAGGAAGGTAATCTATTTTATATCCATGTATATTTTACTTTAAAATGTTATTGTATTTTTGCCATCGGAACTGGTATTTTTGGTACTATATTGTTTTTGCAGTCAGTGATATAGTGAGCTTAGATATTAATTATTACAAATATTTCAATATTTAATCATTTTGTTCTCTTCATCGTTATGTGCTTAATGATAAAGTCAGTTCTTTGTTTTTCAGTAAGTAAACCTTTGGCAAAAGTATACTGATGATTCTATTAGCAGATATAAGGAAAACTGATACTTATTTGGGCTTCCTAGAAAATTCTATTATATTTGTAGAGCCAATAAATAGACTAATATGGTCTATATTATCTCTCCTATGTCATGGCCTGGGCATAAGGGAAGAAGAATTCAAGGAAAGAATAGTCAGTAGTAGGAAAGAAAAGTGAAGTACAGAGATAAAAAGAAAGATACAAGGAAAAAATAGATTTAAGAAAGTGAGAGAATTAAAGAGTAAGAATAAATTGAGGAAATGATGAGTGGACTACTTTGGGTCTGTTTCGTGTCAGTTGATTTTTTCTTTTTTTAAAAAATAAATTTATTTATTTATTTATTTTGGATGTGTTGGGTTTTTGTTGCGGCCCACGGGCTTTCTCTAGTTGTGGTGAGCGGGGCTACTCTTCGTTGCAGTGTGCAGGCTTCTCATTGCAGTGGCTCTTGTTGCGGAGCAAGGGGTCTAGGCGCGCAGGCTTCAGTAGTTGTGGCTCGCGGGCTCTAGAGCACAGGCTCAGTAGTTGCGGCATGTGGGCTTTGCTCCGCATGCATGTGGGATCTTCCTGGCCCAGGGCTCGAACCCGTGTCTCCTGCATTGGCAGGCAGATTCTTAACCACTGCGCTACCAGGGAAGCCTGTGGCAGTTGATTTTGGATTACTTGGACTGAAGACCCAGGGTATAGATTAAAAGGTGTGATTGGCTGTCATTGGAAATAGAATACTGAACAAAATTATTGTTTAACAATGTTTTTTATACTGTTCTGTCTAGAGTTGAGAGACTGACACCATCACTATAGGAATAATTTGAACCAGTAACTAGGAATTTAGCCTCTGTCTCATTAATGTTGTAGAAGAGGGTACTGTTAACTTTACTTTATAGTAAATGCTACTAAAATTATTTCACTCAGTAAATAATTATAGGTGCTCACAGACTAGTGTTGAATACAAATAAATAAACCTGCAACTAATGCCATATAGTAAATTCTGTGCTAGAAGTATTTACATATAGGTTATTAAGGTAGGAATGTGAAAAAAGAGAAAGACTACACAATTTAGTTCAGAAGAATTAGGTAGAACCTCCCCAGGGAAACATGATTCCTGAGATGTATTTTCAAGGATGAGTAAGGTTAGTAATGTAGACTTTGGAAAAGTGGGGATTATGGATAAATTGGAGGACATATGTGTGAAAAGCATTCTAAATAGAGGGAATAGAATATCTGAAGATACTGTGATGTGGGAAGGTGTGTATGTACGTGTGTGAGTGTGTGTGCATGTGTATGTGTGTGAATTGTTGGAATAGAATTGGTTATCTGGACCATAAAAGGTCTAATGTGGTGTATTTGGATTTTCATCTAAAGGCAATGAGAAGCCTTGAAAGGTCTTAAGAAAGTATTATCATTGTGATACTTGGGTTTTGGGAGGATAACTAGCAGTGATGTTTAGGATGGGTTGAAGCAGAGGAGACCTAATTGAAATCAAGAACAGTAACAAGGCTATTGCAGTGATCTATATGAGAAACAGAGCTAAATTGTAGTCTGGAGTCTGCAAAGTGTTGGGAAATCAATAAATATTTCTCAATGAGTGAATGACTAATAATTTAATCTTACTTTTAGCAAAAATTTCAAAGTGCTTATTCATCAAAAAAATAACTCTTTGGCTGAATTTCAACACTGAGGTATTAGATGCTTTTAAAGTTTATATATAGAAAAAGAGTTAGTGAGTGCTGTTAATCGAATATGTATTTGTTCTACTTAATGCAAAACACTGATTAACACTAGTTCTTTTTTTTAAGAGAAGTGGTTATAAAAGTCTATTTTGCAAATGAAGCAACTGACAAAGAATTAATCTACAAAATTTACAAGCAGCTCATGCAGCTCGATATCAAAAAAACAAACAACCCAGTCCAAAAATGGGCAGAAGACCTAAATAGACATTTCTCCACAGAAGATGTACAGATTGCCATCAAACACATGAAAGAATGCTCAACATCATTAATCATTAGAGAAATGCAAATCAAAACTACAATGAGGTATCACCTCACACCAGTCAGAATGGCCATCATCAAAAAATCTACAAACAGTAAATGCTGGAGAGGGTGTGGAGAAAAGGGAACCCTCATACACTGTTGGTGGGAATGTAAATTGATACAGCCACTATGGGGAACAGTATGGAGGTTCCTTAAAAAACTAAAAATAGAACTACTATGTGACCCAGCAATCCCACTACTGGGCATATACCCTGAGAAAACCATAATTCAAAAAGAGTCATGTACCAAAATGTTCATTGCAGCTCTATTTACAATAGCCAGGACATGGAAGCAACCTAAGTGTCCATCAACAGATGAATGGATAAAGAAGATGTGGCACGTATATACAATGGAATATTACTCAGCCATAAAAGGAAACGAAATTGAGTTATTTGTAGTGAGGTGGATGGACCTAGAGTCTGTCATACAGAGTGAAGTAAGTCAGAAAGAGAAAAACAAATACCGTATGCTAACACATATATGTGGAATCTAAAAAAAAAAAAGGTCATGAAGGACTTAGGGGCAAGAAGGGAATAAAGATGCAGACTTACTAGAGAATGGACTTGAGGACACGGGGAGGGGGAAGGGTAAGCTGGGACAAAGAGAGAGTGTGGTAGTGTATATATTGACATATATACACTACCAAATGTAAAATAGATAGCTAGTGGGAAGCAGTCGCATAGCACAGGGAGATCAGCTCGGTGCTTTGTGACCAGGTAGAAGGGTGGGATAGGGAGGGTGAGAGGGAGGGAGACGTAAGAGGGAAGAGATATGGGGATATATGTCTATGTATAACTGATTCACTTTGTTATAAAACAGAAACTAGCACACCACTGTAAAGCAATTATACTCCAATAAAAATGTTAAAAATAAAATAAAATAAAATAATGAATTTATAAGCTGAAAAAAAAGTCTATTTTGTTTAGGTTCTACTAAGTCTAAATGCCCTCCATTATGCAAGTTAGTGTTACAGTTAGTAGATAAGGCAACATACTCTTGTGATTAATAGTTTTAGCTTTGAAGTTAGCCTTGGGTTCAAGTTTCAGCTTTGATATATGGGAAGTATTTTTACTTCTGTGAGCATCCGTTTCCTCATCTGTTCATTCAGCCAATATTTATTATGCACTGACTGTGTACCATGACTTGTCCTTGGTTCTGGGGATACAGCAATAAACAAAACAGATAAGGATTCTTTTTTTTGTAGATCTTACATTTGAACAGTCATTGGCAGACTATGAACAATAAACAAAATAAGTAGTGGATTATATATGAAAGGTGGTAAGTTGTTTGGAAAAAGATAATGTGAAGCAGGTTGAGGGAAATGGTGATTTTTAAAGGAAATATAAAGGTTTGATACCTTTGTAGAGTAGTTTAAATAGAGTGGTTATATTACAGATCACTGAGCAATTGACATGTAAGCAAGCACTTGAATGATGTGAAGGAGTTAAACATAGGGGCATGTAGGGGAAAAGCATTCCAGTCCTAGGGAACAGCCAGTAAACAGATGAAAGCTTCCCTGGCATATTTGAGGAATGAGGCTAGTATAGCAAGAATAAGTGATCATAGTGGAGAGAAGTAAGAAATGAGGTCAGAGACACAGGGCAAGATTTGTGTAGAGCCTTTGCAATTCATTCTGCAGGAGATAACAGTCATTGCAGGATTTTGAGTAGAGGAGGGAGACAATCTGCCTTATGTTTAAAAGGCTGATTTATGTAAGAATTTAAGGATAGAAGCAAAGAGATCAACTAGGGCACTACTGTAGTAACTCTAGTTAAACATGATGGTGTTGCGGACTAGGACAGCAGCAGTAGAGGAGGTAAGAAGTAGTAGGATTATGAATATATTTTGAAGGTAGAGTTGATAGGATTTACTAATGGATTGGATGTGGATTGTGAGACAAAGCTAGGAGTCAAGTATTACTCTTAAGAATTTTGGCCTCTGCAGCTGAAAAGATGGTGTTTCTATCAACCAGATGGAAAAGACTGTGGATAAAACTGTTGTTGGGGAAGATCAGGAATTCAGTTTTGGAAATACTGATTTTTATATCTCTAGTAGACATCCAGGTAGAGGCAGTTGTTAATTATTTCTCCAGACTAGAGATCTAAACTTGAGTGTTATAAGAATATAGATGATATTTAATGCCTTGAGATTAGATGAAATCATTAAGGTGGTAGGGTGATGACTGAGATTTGACCACGGGCTCAGAAGTTGTTTCTGACTTGGTCAGGAGTAGTTTTGGGAGAGTGGTGTGGAAAAAAGCCTATTTGCAGTGAATTTAGAAAAGAAGAAGAGAATAAAAGAAGAGGAATTACAGAATGTGTATAAACAGTTCTTTAGAGGAATTTTGCTACAAAGGGGAGCAAAAATAAAATGGAGTGGGGGGAATAGAGTCAAGGGAAGTAGGGTTTTTAAAAAATGAGAACAAGAGAACAGTTTCATGGTAAGGAGTGGGGAAATTAATGTAGAAGAGATAGGTGAGAATTTCTGGAGTGATGTTTTTAAGTTGATTTGAGAGTGGGTGAATTTGTATGCAAATAGGGGTTTGGCTTTAAAGTAGAGCATGGATGGGTCTTTTACAGTAACCTGGGAAGGCATTTTATGTAGTTGCAGAGTCTGGGAGGTAAATATGGAAGTAGAGTTAGAGTTGGGTTTCAGTGGGTTTAGGTTTTGCCAAGTGAATATGGGGGAGAGAAGGCCAAGGGAGTCTCTTTGTGCTAGAGAGTGATTGTAATCATTGACCACAGGATTATGATTATTAAGCTAGGTAAAGAGGAGAGTGACTGTAAAGAAAACGATAGGATGGATGGATTGGAGCTCTAAGGACTGTTAGAGTTGTGATAGTAATAGAATGAGTGAGCTATAAACATGAGAGGTAATAGTTTAGAGAGTGGAGCAAGTAGAACCAAGGCCATTCAGTTATTGGAAATGATGAGGTCTGGCATATGACTGTGCAATAAATGGCTGAGGTAGGGTGGAAGACAAGCTCGGAGGAGGAGAGGAGTTCAGGGAACTGTCAGACCAGGATCTCAGTCAGCTTGGAATCTCATGTTTGTAGACTGTATCGCTTACCATCCCTCATCAGTGGTGTCTCTACATACCCCCAAATAATTTCCATTTATTTCTCATTGCTTTTAGTTTTTGGATCACTGTCACTTTCTCCAACACTGTTCTTGTAATAATTCCTGGTGCTTTTACCCATACTGTGGCATGTATCAGTATTTTGTTCCTTTTTACTGATTAATAGTATTCCATTGTACAGGTATACCACATTTTGTTTATCCCTTCAGCAGTCAGTGAATGTTTGGATTGCTTTCCGTTTTTGACTGTTATAAACAATGCTTCTATGTGTGTTTGTGTACAAGGCTTTGTGTGGACATATGTTTTCATTTCTCTTGGGTAGATACATAGGAGTACAATTGCTTGGTGGAATGGGAAGTCTGTGTTTAATTTTTTAAGAAACTGCCAAGCTATTTTCCTAGTTAGCCTAGTAGGTATCTTACCCTGGTTTTTGTTTGCATTTCTCTAATGGCTAATCCTGTTGAGTGTTTTTTCAGGTGCCTTCTTTGGGAAAATGTCTGTGTACATCTTTTGCCCATTTAAAAATTTCATTCACTGTATGAGTTGTGACTTTTAAACAGTAATTTATATATCAGTATTTCTGGATATAAATCTTTTCTCATATACATGATTTGCAAACATTTTCTCTCAGTCTGTGACTTGTTCTTTCATTTTCATTGAAGAGCAAGTTTTTAATTTTGATAAAGTACAATTTACCTATTTTTTCTTCTATGGATTATGACTTGTTGGCAAATTCAAGAAATCTTAGGTCAAAACAAGTACTAGGGTTTTCTTTCTTTTTTTTTTTCTTTTTTCATCATCCCACTGATGAGGGATGGTAAGCGATACGGTCTACAAACATGAGATTCCAAGCTGACTGAGATCTTTTCTTTTTTTCTTTTTCTTTTTTCTAGAAATATTTTTTCATCCCTAGAAATTTTGTAGTATTAGCCTCTACATTTAGGTCTGTGATTCATTTTGAGTTAATATTTTTGTATGGTGTGAGATAAAGGTTTAGCTGTTTTGGATCTTCTACATAGATAGTCATGCCATCTCTGAGCAGAGATATTCTTAGGTGTTGCTTACCAATCTGTATACCTTTTATTTCCTTTTCTTGTCTTCTTGCTTTAGCTAGGATTTCTGGTACGATGTTGAAAAGGGGTATCCTTGTCTTATACTGATCGTAATGGGAAAGTTTCTAGTTTCTCACCATTAAGTATGGTGTTAGCTTTTGGATTTTTCCGTAGATATTCTTTGTCAAGTTGAGGAAGTTTCCTTCTATTCTTAGTTTACTGAGAGATTTTATCATGAATGGGCGTTGGATTTTATCAAGTGCTTTTTTGGTATCTGTTGATATATCATGTGATTTTTCTTTTTAGCTTGTTTATGTATGATGGAGTACATTAATTGACTTTGGAATGTTGAACCGACTCTGCATACCTGGGTTAATTCCTGCTTGGTCGTGGTATATAGTTCTTTTTATAGTTGTTGGATTTGGTTTTATTTGTTGAGTTTTAGAAGTTACTTGCTTGGGCTTAATTTGCAGAATTTGTCTCTCTTGTGGCAAGGTGTACTTAATATTGTTGCTAAGCTGTTTTAGAATTCTTCTTTTTTTTTTTGGTCTGGCTTTTAAGGGGTCACCCCTTTTTTTCCATAGCTTTGAGGTCAGTGAATGATTGATCAGAAGTCTTTCTGAAACCTTTGACCGTGTATGGCTGGTAGATCTGCATTTGGTTTTGATGGACACATTTAAATTTGAAGTAGTTTTCATCCTCTAGCTTTTACTTCTTGTTGATCTTTTTCGAGTCTGCCCTGTATCTGCTCAGGGACCCAGATAGCCATGTGTGAAATTCTTATTAAGCTAGTTTATTTCCAGGATCTCCCTCTCTAATTTCTGGTTTGTTCTCTGGTCTCCTGCTCACCCTAACTTCAAATGTAATCTCACTCTAGGAGAGCTATAGGTCTTTCCAGTTTTCGGCTTGGCATGCATTTTCTTCATTTTCTGTCCTCTCTTTCAAATCAAGTCATCCATCTCTGGCAGTGAAGTTGCTGGTTTCCATAAGCAGCCAGAGACCGATGGAACTACCACACCTGTGGTGTCTGGGCGGGGAATTGGCAGAAAAGATTGCCACAGACTTCGTTTGTTCTTACTTAGTGTTTAGCACATTTTTGTGAATAAAATTATTATGGATTTTGTTGTTTGCTTTTGGTCAGTTTTCAGAACACTGAAATGATTTTTATTCTTCAGTTCTATACTTGTTTTTCTGGGAAAGGATTTGTTGGACTCTTTATTTCACCATAGCTGGAAGATCTACCCCCAGATCTTTACACGTCTGATTCATTATGATTTAAGTCCCAGTTCAGATGTCACCTTGTCAGAGAAGTCTTCCCTGAAACCTCTTGCCCAGGTTATTTTTACCTCATTTTTTAAAATTTTTCTTAAAATTTCTTGAATTTCTTAAAATTTTTTCCCCATATCTTTTATTCTTTCCCCATGTTTTGTCTTTATTGTCTGTCTCCTCCTGTACAGTATATGTTTAGTGAGGGCAGTCCCTCTGTCTCTCGCTTATTGTTATATCCCTGGCTCCTAGAGAAGTGCCTTGCAAAACCAGTAAATATTTGTGTTTAATTGATAAGATACTTTCAGCTTAAGTATATTGTTTTTATAGTTTTTATTTCAATGATTTATATTTTTCATGTAAATAACATACTTTCTTAAACAGAAATTTGCTTTATACAGATAATCTTGACAATAGTCAAGTGATATTTCTTTGAAGATTATTACCAAGAGAAAAGAAAATACATATACATATAATAAATATGTTACATTAAAACTTTGTCTTGTGAAGAAATAAATTTTATGTTCTTAAATATTTTATCCAGAACAGCTGATTCTTATTATTTCTTATTGGAGAAAGAATTATTTGAATAACTTATTTGTTTTTATATCACATGTAATTGTAGGTTTTGTAATAACTTTTTCCTGATTTCTTATCTATGTTTATCTTACTCTGTTTGGATTTGTTTGCCTCCTGTCATTAGGAACTGTCTTCTTTACCTTAGTGCTTAGCCTATAGAAAGTGCTTCAGCCTTTGTCTTTTAAGCAGATGTTACAAAGAAACTGTGGTATAAAGAGAACTAACATTCTTTAGTGCAATAGTGGAGGTAATATTTGAAATTTTTATTCTCTCTTTCTTTATAGAGTAGAATATATTTTAAAGGGACAATTTAGAGATTTATTTTTCTGAAATCAGTAGGTTGGACTTTCCTTTTATAAATATTTAATACATTAAGGTTAAATGAGTTTACATAGCAATGGATGTATTTGTGTAGCAGTGTTCAACTACTGGACTTAATCCCGGGGCAGGAAGAATAAGTAATAAGGGTTTTCTTTTCACTGCAGAGACCAACCGTTTTTTTTCTTTTTATGTAAGTCTGACCTGACTTGACCCCATTTATAGAGTAGCTGCCATAAATTTGGTCCTTGATTAATGTTTTATTAGTGTAAATAACATGTAGACCTTTACAGACTGAGAGAGACTACAGCATAGGGTTTATCAGATTTGATGGGTATCATTAGCAAATCAATTAACTTAGGTCAGACATAAGTAATTGTTGTCTGGTGGAAATGTTTCTCTTAACTTACCTATTTAATTGATTAGATACTTCCTCTGTAAATACATTGTTTTGATACTTTTGAGATGAATTATTTGTATTTTTCTTGTAAACAACATTCCATTTTAAACAGATTTTTTATAGAAATAAAATAACCAGTAATCACTGACATAATCAAGTTATGTTTCTTTGGCAGTTTTTACCAAGGCAAAGTAAAATATATAAACATTAATAAGAGATATAAGTTTTAAAAAATTACATTTCCACATTTTGTGAGTAGTAACATTGTTATTTCTGGATCATAATTTTTGTTTATGGATATTTTTTGATATATTGAATCATCATCATCAATTGACTTTTCAGATATGCAAATAATTGATCTAAAAGTGTTATTTGTTCTGAAAGACACAGGTTTCTGTAAACAGTTTTAAATTCTTTAAAGAATATTAAAGCATTCTTTTAGAATGTTCTGTGATGCTGTGGCACCACATTAATAGGGAATAGGAAAATCTGTTCTAAGTTCAGGCGTGGTAAGTAACATTATTATGTATATAGGGCTTCAGTTGATTTATTTGTGTACTCAATTTCATTTTATGTTAGTTGCTTTTTCTTTCCCCTTAAGGTATATTTAATTGAAAAATGAGTTTAATTAAACTGATTCCAGTAGAACTGTTGCTTATATATTTAAATTAAAGTCTTTATCAGTGAACCTTAAAAGTCTTTTCTCATTTGGATAAAGGGGTTTAGATTTCATATTTTGCCTTTCTTGTTATTCCTATTATCCCTTAATGGTTTTATTGATCTCTCTTCTAAAAATTTTAGTATCTCAATTTGGGTGTTAATTTTGCCAGCAGAAATTGATCCAGCTGCTAGGTAGCCTTCTTTCTTCCTGCCAGCCTGCCTGCCATCCATCCAACAAATATTTTTTCGAGTATTTTAAGCCCATGATGTTGTTCTCGGCAGTTTTGATCAAGGTAGCTGCTCTGTGAGCATTGCTAAGTCTTATAACTTCACTTGTTTGACTTGTGTTAGAAGGAACAATGTAATGGATAAATATTGATCATCTTGCACATTTTATATATTTAGGTGGTCCTGTTTTTGTTTTTATACTCTAAGATTCTAAAAAATCAGTGCAGATTCCCTATAAGTAAAATTTTTAGAGCTTAAAATGTCAAGGGATCCTGTCTTCGTTAAGCAAATTTTTAATTTGTCTCCTCATTTATAAAGTTGAAAAGAGACATGATTCTATTGGCCAATCAAAGCTTTAAAATTTTTGATGGTAAAAATCAGGAAAGTAGTAGACTGTGGAACCTAGTTTAAAGGAATAATATCTGTTAAAATTTTTAAGATATAAATTCTCATTTTGAATTATAATACTTTAAATAGATAAGTGATTATAAAATGACCTATATTTAAAGTATTGGGTTTTGTTTATTAAAAATACATTTTGAGAACTTCTATAGCCTCCTAGGATTTTACTCTTAAATTTCTTCCTAGGACTCTTTCCTTTTTGCCAGACTTGAAAAGCACAGAAAGGGTAGATTATCCCATATACTGTTGGACACATTGCTTAATTATCCCCTGGGGATGGTCAGTATCTGCTTATTACAGCAATAACTCAGACTTGTATACAAATATGTAAATAGCCTCATAAAAGACATAATGTTTCTAGTACTAATACACTGTCAGTATCTGCTTATTACAGCAATAATTCAGACTTGTATACAAATATGTAAATAGCCTCATAAAAGACATAATGTTTCTAGTACTAATACACTTGTCTGTCTCTTCAGAATTCAACTTCTTAGATTGCAGTTGTGCTTTCTGAACATTTATTTAGTAGCTCCAGCATTTTCTTTCACTCCAAGAGTCATAGATTCCTAATAAATACCTTTTGAATAAGTTAGTAGAAGACTGAATGGAAGGGAAGGCAAAGAGGGAGAAGGGAGGGAGGGAGAGAGGGCAAAAACACATTTCATTTTATTCTGACCCACTTGGCTATTATTTGGGTTATAGTTTGGTAAAAGACCAAGGTATTTGTTGCACTTACGTAAACAGTGTAGCTAAGATACATTACTATCTGAGCCAACCAAAGATATACTCTAAATCAAAGTAATCTCTTGGAAACTCGGGAGTGTTTCTTAAAGAGTCATATGCTTTCCAGTTAAATTTTTAAATTATGTGTGTAGTAAGATTCCAATTAAATATTATGAACAGTTGTTTGGATATGGTCTTATTTTTGGGGTAGAGTAAGAGGTGATTGTTTCAAAGATTTGTTGAGAGGAGGCTTTCATCTCCGTTTACTCTAGATTGAATTGATGTAGAAATTTGTGTGGAGTGTTTAGAAAGAGGTATGTGCTGTTCTTTCCTCTTGAAGATTAGGTTATTTAAATTACTGTTTATTATTTTTGAAAGTTTAATGGCTTATTAAAGAGGACTAGAATTTTCTCCCCTTAATTAGGATACACACATTTTTCTTATTTCATTTCTTCATGTGTTTAGGTTTAAAACAGTCATATGGTCAAATTATTTTTCACTTTTAATTTTCCAGCTTGATCTCAGTTTTCTGTGGTTACTTTTTAGGCTTGTTTTGTTGTGATCAATGTAAAATAATGGTGGTGCATTTAAATTATGTTTTTCACTCCCTAAAAATGCTAAATTGCACTAGGTTTAGGGGCTTTATGTGTTTGGCATTGCAGTTGACCATTCTCAGCAAGGATAAGTATATAATTTTCAGAAAATGTGGTGTGGATTCAGAATGCCTGTAGAATATGCTTGTGTTTGTATAGAAGTTTCATAACCTTATGCATCATTAAAAACTACAAGGGTTTATATATAAATGGGATCATTTACTATATTAAATGAAAATGAGTATAGAAAAAGAGAGGCAAATGAGGGGTGGGAGAAAAAGGAAAGACAGCTAAACTTTGAGAAGAATTAAATGAAAATAAGATGAAGACAGAGTCAGTTCACTTCATTCATTTAGAAAATATTTAGGAATGCCTGCTATATGCTGTTATGGGGGTTCAGCAGTGGATACAGTAGACATTCCCACTCTCTTATAGTGTATTTTAATTGGCATAGGTAGACGATAAAGAAATTAAAAACTTCATATTAGGTCAGAAAGTGATAAGTGCAATGAGAAGGTTAAAACATTCAAATTAAAGAGAATAGGTACAGTGTGGAGCAAGGGATGTTGCAATTTTTTTTTCTTTTAGTTTTCAAATTTTAGTTTTATTTAAAATTTTGGTCATAAAAGTTTCCTATTAAGTTTTTAAAACAATATTTAACTTAGGAAGTGAAAAGTCTTCTGTTTTCCCTATACTATAGTTGGTTATTATATATTCTTGCAGAACTTCTTCCACATGTTAGGATTTTTCTTTTGTTTTCCTTTGTTGTTTTTTTTTTAAACATCTTTATTGGAGCATAATTGCTTTACAATAGTGTGTTAGTTTCTGCTTTATAACAAAGTGAATCAGCTATATGTATACATATATCCCCATATCCCCTCCCTCTTGTGTCTCCCTCCCACCCCTCTAGGCGGTCACAAAGCACCGAGCTGATCTCCCTGTGCTACACGGCTCCTTCCCACTAGCTATCTGCTTTACATTTGGTAGTGTATGTATGTCCATGCCGCTCTCTCACTTCGTCCCAGCTTACCCTCGCCTCTCCCCGTGTCCTCAAGTCCCTTCTCTACGTCTGTATCTCTATTGCTGTCCTGCACCTAGGTTTTTCAGAACCATTTTTTTTTTTTTAGATTCCATATATATGTGTTAGCATATGGTGTTTGTTTTTCTCTTTCTGACTTACTTCACTCTGTATGACAGACTCTAGGTCCATCCACCTCACTACAAATAACTCAGTTTCGTTTCTTTTTGCAGCTGAGTAATCTTCCATTGTATATATGTGCCACATCTTTATCCATTCATCTGTCGATGGACACTTAGGTTGCTTCCATGTCCTGGCTATTGTAAAGAGCTGCAATGAACATTGTGGTACATGACTCTTTTTGAATTATGGTTTCCTCAGGGTATATACCCAGTAGTGGGATTGCTGGGTCGTATGGTAGTTCTATTTTTAGTTTTTTAAGGATCCTCCATACTGTTCTCCATAGTGGCTGTATCAATTTACATTCCCACCAACAGTGCAAGAGCGTTCCCTTTTCTCCACACCCTCTCCAGCATTTATTGTTTGTAGATTTTTTGATGATGGCCATTCTAACCGGTGTGAAAGGAAACCTTATTGTAGTTTTGATGTGCATTTCTCTAATGATTAATGATGTTGAGCATCTTTTCATGTGTTTGTTGGCAATCTGTATATCTTCTTTGGAGAAATGTCTCTTTACATCTTCTGCCCATTTTTGGATTGGGTTGTTTGTTTTTGTGGTATTGAGTTGCATGAGATGCTTGTAAATTTTGAAGATTATTCCTGTGTCAGTTGCTTCATTTGCGAATATTTTCTCCCATACTGAGGGTTGTCTTTTCATCTTGTTGATGGTTTCCTTTGCTGTGCAAAAGCTTTTAAGTTTCATTCGGTCCCATTTGTTTATTTCCATTTCTCTAGGAGGTGGGTCATAAAGGATCTTACTGTGATGTATGTCTTAGTGTTCTTCCTATGTTTACCTCGAAGAGTTTTATAGTGTCTGGCCTTACATTTAGGTCTTTAATCCATTTTGAGTTTATTTTTGGCTATGGTGTTAGGGAGTGTTCTAATTTTATTCTTTTACATGTAGCTGTCCAGTTTTACCAGCAACACTTATTGAAGAGGCTGTCCTTTCTCCACTGTACATTCCTGCCTCCTTTATCAAAGATAAGTGACCGTATGTTTGTGGGTTTATCTCTGGGCTTTCTATCCTGTTCCATTGATCTATCTTTCTGGTTTTGTGCCAGTACCGTACTGTCTTGATTACTGTAGCTTTGTAGTGTAGTTTGAAGTCAGAGAGCCTGATTCCTCCGGCTCCAGTTTTCTTTCTCAAGATTGCTTTGGCTATTCAGGATCTTTTGTGTTTCCATACAAATTGTGAAATTTTTTGTTCTAGTTCTGTGAAAAATGCCAGTGGTAGCTTGATAGGGATTGCATTGAATCTGTAGATTGCTTTGGGTATTTTAGTCATTTTCACAATGTTGATTCTTCCAATCCAAGAACATGGTATATCTCTCCATCTGTTTGAATCGTCTTTAATTTCTTTCATCAGTGTCTTATAGTTTTATGCATACAGGTCTTTTGTCTCCCTAGGTAGGTTTATTCCTAAGTATTTTATTCTTTTTGTTGCAATGGTAAATGGGAGTGTGTCCTTAATTTCTCTTTCAGATTTTTCATCATTGGTGTATAGGAATGCAAGAGATTTCTGTGCATTAATTTTGTATACTACTACTTTACCAAATTCATTGATTGATTAGCTCTAGTAGTTTTTTGGTAGCATCTTTAGGATTCTCTGTGTATAGTATCATGTTAACTGCACACAGTAGCAGTTTTACTTCTTCTCTTCTGACATGGATTCTTTTTATGTCTTTTTCTTCTCTGATTGCTATGGCTAAAACTTCCAAATCTATGTTGGAGAATAGTGGTGAGGGTGGGCAACGTTGTCTTGTTCCTGATCTTAGTGGAAATGGTTTCAGTTTTTCACCATTGAGAACGATATTGGCTGTGTGTTTGTCATATATGGCCTTTATTATGTTGAGGTAAGTTCCCTCTATGTGGGTTATTTTTTATCATAAATGGGCGTTGAATTTTGTCAAAAGTTTTTTCTGCATCTATTGAGATGATCATATGGTTTTTCTCCTTCAGTTTGTTTATATGGTTTATCACATTGATTGATTTTCGTATATTGAGGAATCCTTGAATTCCTGGGATAAACCCCACTTGATCATGGTGTATGATCCTTTAAATGTTCTGTTGGATTTTGTTTGCTAGTATGTTGTTGAGGATTTTTGCATCTAAGTTCGTCAGTGATATTGGCCTGTAGTTTTCTTTTTTTCTGACATCCTTGTCTGGTTTTGGTATCAGGGTCATGTTGGCCTCATAGAATCAGTTTGGGAGTGTTCCTTCCTCTGCTGTGTTTTGGAAGAGTTTGAGAAGCATAGGTGTTAGCTCTTCTCTAAATGTTTGATAGAGTTCGCCTGTGAATCCATCTGGTCCTGGGCTTTTGTTTGTTGGAAGATTTTTAATCACAGTTTCAATTTCAGTGCTTGTGATTGGTCTGTTTATATTTTCTATTTCTCCCTGGTTCACTCTCAGAAGGTTGTGCTTTTCTAAGAGTTTGTCCATTTCTTCCAGATTGTCCATTTTATTGGCATATAGTTGCTTGTGGTAATCTCTCATGATCCTTTGTATTTCTGCTGTGTCTGTTGCTATTTCTCCTTTTCCATTTTTTTTTTTTTTTTAGCGGTACGCGGGCCTCTCACTGTTGTGGCCTCTCCCGTTGCGGAGCACAGGCTCCGGACGCGCAGGCTCGGCGGCCATGGCTCATGGGCGCAGCCGCTCCGTGACATGTGGGATCTTCATGGACCGGGGCACGAACCCGTGTCCCCTGCATCGGCAGGCAGACTCTTAACCACTGCACCACCAGGGAAGCCCTCTCCTTTTTCATTTTTAATTCTATTGATTTGAGTCTTCTCCCTGTGTTTCTTGATGAGTGTTGCTGATGGTTTTCTTTTGTGTTTTCAATATCTTTATTGGAGTATAATTGCTTTACAGTGGTTTGTTAGTTTCTGCTTTATAACAAAGTGAATTAGCTATACATATATGTATATCCCCATATCTCCTCTCTCTTGCTTCTCCCTCCTACCCTCCCTATCCCACCCCTCTAGGTGGTCACAAAATACCGAGCTGGCATTCCTGTGCTATGTGGCTGCTTTCCACTAGCTATTTATTTTACCTTTGGTAGTGTATATATGTCCATGCCACTCTCTTACTTCATCCCAGCTTACACGTAACCCTCCCCGTGTCCTCAGTTCCATTCTCTATGTCTGCGTCTTTATTCCTGTCCTGCCCCTAGGTTTTTCAGATCCATTTTTTTTTCAATTCCATATACATGTGTTAGCATACGGAGTTTGTTTTTCTCTTTCTGACTTACTTCACTCTGTGTGACAGACTCTAGGTCCATCCACCTCACTACAAATAACTCAGTATCGTTTCTTTTTATGGCTCAGTAATATCCCATTGTATATATGTGCCACATCTTCTTTATCCATTCATTTGTCAATGGCCGCTTAGGTTGCTTCCATGTCCTGGCGATTGTAAATAGTGCTGCAGTGATGGCTGATGGTTTGTCAATTTTGTTTATGTTCTGAAAGAACCGGCTTTTAGTTTTATTGATCTTTGCTGTCATTTCCTTCATTTCTTTTTCATTTATTTCTGATCTGATATTTCTGATTTCTTTCCTACTGCTATCTTCGGATTTTTTTGTTCTTCTTTCTCTAATTGCTTCAGGTGCAAGGTTAGGTTGTTTATTTGAGATGTTTCTTGTTTCTTGAAGTAGCTTGTATTGCTATAAACTTCCATCTTAGAAGTGCTTTTGCTGCATCCCATAGGTTTTGGGTTGTCGTGTTATCATTGTCATTATTTCTAGGTATTTTTTGCTTTACTCTGATTTCTTTAGTGATCTCTTGGTTGTTTTGTAGTGTATTGTTACCCTCCATGTATTTGTATTTTTTACAGATGGTTTCATATAATTGCTATCTAGTCTCATAGCGTTGTGGTTGGAAAATATACTTGATACGATATCAATTTTCTTAAATTTACCAAGGCTTGATTTGTGACCCAAGATATGGTCTATCCTAGAGAATGTTCCAAGAGCACTTGAGAAGAAAGTGTATTCTATTGCTTTTGGATAGAATGTCTTATAAATATCAATTAAGTCCATCTTGTTTAATGTGTCATTTAAAGCTTCTGTTTCCTTATTTATTTTCATTTTGGATGATCTCTCCATTGGTGAAAGTGGGGTGTTAAAGTCCCCTCCTATGATTGTGTTACTGTCGATTTCCCTTTTTATAGCTGTTAGTATTTGCCTTATGTATTGAGGTGCTCCTATGTTGGGTGCAAAATATTTACAATTGTTATATCTTCTTCCTGGATTGGTCCCTTGATCATTATGTAGTGTCCTTCTTTGCCTCTTGTGATAGTCTTTATTTTAAAGTCTATTTTGTCTGATATAAGAAGTGCTACTCCGGCTTTCTTTTGATTTACATTTGCATGGAATATCTTTTTCCATCCCCTTACTTTCCGTCTTTATGTGTCCCTAGGTCTGAAGTGGGTCTCTTGTAGACAGCATATATACGGGTCTTGTTTTTGTATTCATTCAGCCAGTCTATGTCTTTTGGTTGGAGCATTTAAACCATTTACATGTAAGGTAATTATCAATATGTATGTTCCTATTCCCATTTTCTTACTTGATTTGGGTTTGTTATTGTAGGTCTTTTCCTTCTCTTGTGTTTCCTGCCTAGAGAAGTTCGTTTAGCATTTGTTGTAAAGCTGGTTTGGTGGTGCGCAATTCTCTTAGCTTTTGCTTGTCTGTAAAGGTTTTAATTTCTCTGTCAAATCTCTATGAGATCCTTGCTGGGTCGAGTAAACTTGGTTGTAGGTTTTTCCCTCTCATCACTTTAAATATGTCCTGCCACACCCTTCTGCCTTGCAAAGTTTTTGCTGCAAGATCAGCTCTTAACCTTATGGGGATTTCCTTGTATGTTACTTGTTGCTTTTCCCTTGCTGCTTTTCATATTTTTTCTTTTTTTTGAATTTTCCTTTATTTTTTTATACAGCAGGTTAATAATTTTTCTTTGTATTTAATTTTTGATAGTTTGATTAATATGTGTCATGATGTGTTTCTCCTTGGATTTATTCTGTATGGGACATTCTGCACTTCCTGGACTTGATTGACTCTTTCTTTTCCCATATTAGGGTAGTTTTCAGCTATAATCTCTTCACATATTTTCTCAGTCCCTCTCTTTTTCTCTTCTTCTTCTGGGACCCCTATAATTCGAATGTTGGTGCGTTTAATGTTGTCCCAGAGGTCTCTAAAACTGTCCTCAATTCTTTTCATTCTTTTTTCTTTATTCTCCTCTGCAGTAGTTATTTCCACTATTTTATCTTCCAGTTCACTTATCCCTTCTTCTGCCTCAGTTTTTCTGCTATTGATTCCTTCTAGAGAATTTTTAATTTCATTTATTGTGTTGTTCATCATTGCTTGTTTCCTCTTTAGTTCTTCTAAGTCCTTTTTAAATGTTTCTTGTATTTTCTCCATTATATTTTCAAGGTTTTGGATCATCTTTACTATCATTGCTCTGAATTCTTTTTCAGGTAGACTGCCCATTTCCTCTTCATTTGCTTGGTCTGTTGGGTTTTTACCTTGCTCCTTCATCTGCTGTGTGTTTCTCTGTCTTCTCATTTTGCTTAACTTAGTGTTTTTGGGGTCTCCTTTTCACAGGCTGCAGGTTTGTAGTTCCCGTTGTTTTTGGTGTCTGCCCCTAGTGGGTAAGGTTGGTTCAGTGGGTTGTGTAGGCTTCTTGGTAGAGGGGACTGGTGCCTGTGTTCTGGTGGATGATGCTGTATCTTGTCTTTCTGGTGGGCAGGACCACGTCCAGTGGTGTGTTTTGGGGTATCTGTGAACTTAGTATGATTTTAGGCAGCGTCTTTGCTAATGGGTGGGGTTGTGTTACTGTCTTGGTAGTTGTTTGGCTTGGCATGTCCAGCACTGGAGCTTACTGGTTGTTGAGTGGAGCTGGGTCTTAGCGCTGAGACGGAGATCTCTGGGAGAGCCTTCGCCGTTTGATATTACATGGGGCCGCGAGGTCTCTGGTGGTCCAGTGTCCTGAACTCAGCTCTCCCACCTCAGGCTCAGGCGTGACACCCAGCCAGAGCACCATGACTTTGTCAGCCACATGGCTTTGTTTTAACCCTGCAGTACCAGTGGTGTAGATCACTGAATTCAGATGTAAAGGGGGTTACCTGGTGCTGCTCTGGCCCTCCGGCCCTCCGTGGGCCCCCGATTCCGGCCGTAGTGCGTAAGCTTCTTTCCTTGTCCGCTGCTTTCCCGGGTGTGGATATTGCAGTTTTAAATAAAATGGTCAAGGTGGAGTCTAAAATGGTGTGTTTCTATGAAAATGATATGCAAGTGCAACTAGCAGTGGCAACAAAGGCAGTTACAGGAAAATAGAAGATGGTAGATATTTTGTAACAGAGAAATCCTAAAGTGGATTCCAAGTGGGGAGTAAGCAGAGTGGTTTCCCTAGTTGTTTTATATAAGACTGTCTTCTCTCCCACTTTATATACATTGAGAATAAATATTTCATAGTCCTAAGAACTTGTTTTGTCTAAAAATGCCACCTTGCCAACAGCCCATCTGCTTCCATTCTAGCCTCTCTACTACCTTGAATTATTGTTTTGAAATGCTCAACGAGGGATTTCTGTACAAAATACGTTTGGAAAAATAGATTCATATCAGGCTATGACATTTATGTTAAATTTGAAACTTATATTAAGTTACTGAGTTCTTACATTTTCAGGAGAAATATTTGTTCTTTCCATCCCAGTTGTTGTAAAGTGTATTGATATATTATAGTCTGCCTGATAAAAGGTTATTAGCCTCCAGAAGTACGTACCACCTGGACTACTTCTAAACAGAGAAAGATCTAGATTGGCTTTAAATACGTATGAAGCCTGTTAAAGAATACTGAAGAGTTTATTTAAAAATACTCTTTAGTTAGTGATCAGTCTGCTCTTTCTCAGACTTCAGGCTGTGTATTCTATGATGTTAAACCCTTTGTGTCTCTTACTCAAAGTTGTTACTGAGGGCTTTACCTCAGAAAGGAGCGGAGAGATATCAATTTAAGGATTTTTGTGATACTGATTTATTGGCTATCGTGTGTGTGTGTGTGTGTGTGTGTGTGTGATGTGAGCAAAGAGGTAGTTACATGGAGATTTATGTAATACTTCTACAATATAAGAATAAAGAATATGTTGATAAATGAAATATAGTCTGAGAAGTGAGGTCTTATTAGTTGTGATAATACTGAAGGAAGACTTTGGAAACAACTTTTTCCTCTCAGATTTGGTTTGAGTCAATTCTCTGTAGTTAATTCTAAAGAAATTACAATGTTAGAGAGATTGCCAATTCAGACACATTGCTTCCATATTCTCAGTTGTTAGGGTGCAGAAAAGTGGTAACTTTCCTTTCCCGTCAATGGTAAAGACGTTTAGTAGAGAAAATCTGACAGTTGCTGGTAATGGGGGTCACAGAAAACCCAGGAAACAGAGCATAATATTGGAAAACTCTTGGTGAAAATGTGTGGATGTGCTTACCCAAGGTCTAGACTAGTATAATCAGATGTGGACAGTGGGCTGTAATGTAGTTATGGGAGATGGTTGTCATCATTAGTGTTATTTATTGAGCTGGTAGCATGAATCTTTCTTAGTTGGTCACTTGATAGGGCTGTTTGTTTCCTAGGGCTGACACAAGCACTTTTTTTTTCTCCTTGTGCTGTAGGTATAAATTATACATAGTTTTTCTCCTTAATAATAAAATATGTGAATCATTTCGTACTCTGCATTTAGAGATTTAATTTGCTAAATAGTAAGCCTACTATTTTGAGACTGCTTATTATAATTAAAGATTTAACTCACCTGTAATTCTTTGTTGGAAAGAATAGTTTTCACAACTGTTAGTTAAAATTACAGTTGCTCAACACTGTATAATTTGTATATTTGAGAAAATATGCACATAGATGGAAAATATTGGCCCCTTAGAAAAGCAACAATTCTTTATTCATTTAGATATCTTATTACTTATTTTGTGAAGTCATTTTTTCTATATTTTCCATAATAAAAGGAAAAGTCATATTTATGTGTCCAATTTAAAAAAAATGGGAGGAGTGTAGTGAGGGCCTTCTGAAATATTGGATTTTAAAATCATTTTTTAAGTTATGAAGGAAAAATATGCTTCCTTTCTTCTTTGGAAGTAATATTAAATACTTTATATACATTCTAATCAAATTTTAAAATATTCTTTTAAATAAATAAGATTAGACAGTAATATTTTGTGTTATGTAGTGAAAATTTTTCAAACTTACATTTCTGACATAGTTGTTTAGTCTAAAATCTCTAGAGTTTTACTTTAAATTACCTAGATACATTTAGATACTTGAGAATCTTTACTTTAAAGCATTGGCACAAACTATCCGTTTATCAAATAATGATTGAGTACAGTTGGGGTCCCGAACCAGTCCACAGCCTGTTAAGAACTGGGACACACAGCAGGAGGTGAGTGGGGGGAGGCGAGCGAAGCTTCATCTGCCGCTGCCCATCACCCCCCATTGCTCCCCATTGCTCGCATTACCACCTGAGCCATTGGTAGCATTACTGCCATTACTGCTCACATCCCCTCCATCGCTTGCATTACTGCCTTATCCATCACTTATAGTACCGCCTGAACCATCACACCCCCCATCCCCACGCCCCATGGAAAAATTGTCTTCCACGAAACCAGTCCCTGGTTCTAAAAAGGTTGAGGACTGCTGGAGTACAGTCTACCTGAACAGTACCTCTTAGGTACTATGGTTGATTAAAAAAGAAGAATAGGTAAAAGATGTGCTTCCTTAATCACTTGTGGTATGATACGGAGGATAGAGTAATATAGGTAGCAATTGAGTGGAATTTTTATGATACTGTGTAATCAAGTAAAATATCTGCTATGTATATAATAAGCATTAAGTATAAGTTGGCCTAAAATAAAGGCCTTTATAGAATTGTAGAATATTCCTTAGAGGGAAAGAAGATTCAGCTGGATCTTATGGAAATTAAGACTTTGGATGTAAAGAAAGGACAAAAAATAAATTGCAGGTGGTTTTGGCACTCATTTTCCGTCATTCATTTAGTACTTATTTACTGATTGTAGCCTGTGTGTCAGGCACTGTTCTGGAGACAGAAGATGTAGCTGTGAATAAGACTCTGCTGACATACATAGAGGAGAGGACAAATAATAAATGAATGAACAAATAAGATAATTCAGGTAGTAATAAATGCCTACGAGAAAACAATACAGGATAAGGTTATGAGAGTGAAGAGGGGAGAGTTTATAGGGAAGCCAATATAGCATGTCAAGAGGAGATTTGTGAAGAACTGACACTTGATTTGAATGAAGAGAAGTCGCCAAACAGTTTGAGATCTAGGTTACAACCTTTTAAGGTGAGGAAATATCAAGAGCAAAGGCCTTGAGGAGGGAATGATGTTTGTGAATTATTGAAACAAATAAAAGGCCTGAGTGGCTGGAGAGAGTGAGGTTTGGAAATGTCAAAAGTATCCATGTTTCTGATCGCATAGGTCCTTGTAGGCTGTGGTCAGAAATTTGATTTTAATTTTCTTTGGTAAGAATATGTTGCAGAGTTTTAAACAGAGGAGTGGCATGATGTGACTTAGGGTTTTATGTTTCATTTTTTTGATGGTGACATTTAAGTGTTTATTTTTTAGGTTTTAATTTACTTATTTTTAACTGTGGTAAAATACACATGATATAAAACTTAACCACTTTAACCATTTTAAAGTGTACACTTCCGTGGCATTAAGTACATTCACTTTTACATGCACAGCCACTGTCAGCATCCATCTCCAGAACTCTTTTCATCTTACTGTACTGGAACTCAATACCCATTCCTTCCTACCACTGGCAACCACTGTTGTACTTTCTGTCTTGATGAATTTGACTACACTAGGCATCGCATATTAGTAGAATCATACAGTATTTGTCCTTCAGTGTCTGGCTTTTTTTCACTCAGCATAATATCTTTAGGGTTCATGCATGTTGTAGCACATATTAGAATTTTCTTCCTTTTAAAGGCTGAGTAATATTCCATCATATGTATATACCGCATTTTACTTATCGTTTCACCCATTGATGGACACTGAGTTGCTTCCACCTTTTGGTCTGCTAGTCCCTGCTTTGGATTCTCTGGCTATATACCCGGAAGTGGAATTGCTGGTCATATGACACATGTATGATTCATATGACATATGGATCATATTTTAATTTTTTAAGTTAAATATGAAGAACTGCCATACTGCTTTCCTTAGTGGCTGCACAATTTTACATTCCCACCCACAGTTCTCAAGGGTTTCAGTTTCTCCATATCCTTGCCAACATTAATTTTCTGGGTTTTTTTGATAGTAACCATCCTAATGAGTGTGAGGTAGTATTTCATTATGGTTTTCATTTGGCATTTCTGTAATGATTAGTGATGTTTAGCCTCTTTTCTTGTGTTGTTAGCTATTTTATATCTTCTCTAGAGAAATAGCTATTCAGTAGTTTGCCCAGTTTTTAATTGAGTTATTTATTTTTTATTGTTGTTGAATTGTAGGAGTTTTTTACATATTTTGGATATTAACCCCTTATCAGGTATATGATTTACAAATACTTTCTCCCATGCTGTGGATTGCTTTTTTACTTTGTTGATTATGTCCTTTGATGCATAGAAGTTTTAAATTGTGATGTAGTTTATTTTTTTCTTTTGTTGACACCTGTGCTCTTGATGTCATATCCAAGAAATCATTGCCAAATCAGAGGTTATGAAGCTTTTCACCTATGTTTTCTTCTAAGACTTTTATATTTGTAGGTATTATATTTAGATCTTTAATCCATTTGAGTCAAGTTTTATACATGGTCTAAGATAAAGGTCCAACATCATTCTTTTTCATGTGGTTATGCACTTTTCTGTACACCATGAGCTATGTTTTTAAAAGAATGAATGAATTGTAGGGAATTCCATGGCAGTTCAGTGGTTAGGACTCCACGCTTTCACTGCCGAGGGCCCAAGTTCAATCTCTGGTCAGGGAACTAAGATCCCACAAGCCACACAGTGTGGCAAAAAGGGGGGAAATAAATAAATAAATAAATAAATAATGAATTGTGATAGGGTAAGGGTATGGGGCAAGAATGGAAGCAGATATATCAATGAAGATACTACTGAAATATTTCAGGCAAGAGGTGAAGGTGGCTTAGACTGATGTGATAGCAATGGTGATATATGATATATTTAAGAGTTAAAGTAGTAGAACTTGCCTTCATGATTTGGACTTGGAGGTGAGGGAAAGATAAATCGAGAATTAATCCTAGGGTTATACTTCAGGGGACTTAGGAGCTATTTATTGAAGTAGGAAAAAATGAGGTAGGGATAGGGGAAGAGTTTTTATTGACAGTGGGTAGGTAAAATCAAGAGTCCTGTTTTGGAAATGTTAAATTTGAAATGCCCATTGGGTATACAAGTGAAGATTTAGTTCGACAGTTGACTATGTGGGTTGAAAGTACAGGGAACCAAGAGTAGGGTTAGAGATATAGGAATCAGCAGCATGCAGGTGAGATTTGAAGGCTATAGGTTGGGTGAAATAATTTAGATAGAGGAAAGGGCACAGAACTGAGCTCTGGGAAACTACAAAATTTAGAGGTAGTACAAGAAGGAGGCAGGAGGAAAGGAGACAGTGAAGAAGCAGCTACTAAGGAGAAGAACCAGGAATGTGCTATATCGCATTGAAGAGATAAGAGAAGAAAATGTTTTTAAGGACCTTAAGGTACTTAGAACAGTTACCTTGCTATTTGCATGTAGTCCTAACTTCCTATGTTAGATTGTAAACTCCCTGTGGACAGTTCTATGTATCTTTGTATTCCTCACATATAGTACCCTAGAATTGCCTGACATAAGCAAACGTTCAAAGAGTTTATTTTCCATGCAAGCACTGTTCTGTATCTGTTCTGTATCTGGACTTCCCATGCAAGTCCCCGAGCAGTGATCAGGCACTGTTCTGTATCTGGAGATAATAAGGATAATTTACTCAAGGTTGGTGCAATCTGGAATGGAAAACAGACTTGTAAATGTATAATTGAGATGGTGTCAAACAGAATGATACATTGTAATAAGTACTACAAAAGAGGCATATGTACCTTTTGTTTTTGAGTTCTGTGGAGGGAAAACATATGTAGGATCAGAAAAGGTTTTATGTAGTTAAATCTTGAGTTTTGCTTTGAAGGATTAATAAGATAAGCAAGATGGAATAAAAAATGATGTGTTTCCTGGCTGAGAGAATAGTAGGGACAGATGTAAAGTGGTATAAAAATACAGGTATAATGTTTGAGAAAGCAGTCTTACCGTATAAAGGAGTAGCAAAATTTCTGGAGAACATGGGAAGGTAGTTAAAACTTTTAAAAAGTGTACAGTGATGATCAGATTTTCATTTCAGAAAAATGACCCTGATGAGGCATTGGCTGGAATAATGAGATTAATGGAAGGACATTTGATTGGAGGCTATTGTAAAAATTGAAGCCATGATGTTGAGTGCCTGAAGCACTGGAAAATGTTACAGAGAGAAACAGCTTTTAGAGTTATTGCAGAGGTAGAATGGACAGTACTTGGTCTATTGAAAGTGAAGGATGATGAGGAAGGAGGAGTCAAATATGACTGGTATTTCTAGCTTCAGTAACTAGGTAAATAGCAGTGATGTTAGCAGTCAGGGTAGAGGAGGAAAGAATGCATGATCTCTGAATAAGGGACTAGTTTCATAAATTATGTTACATTCCACCCTCAAAAGTTCTCTGTATGATAATGGTGCACCATTAAGTAAAATAAATAGCTTTGTATAGTATGACTCCTTTATACATGTGTACATAAATATTTATATACACATATACATATTTACTATATATGCACATGTATACCACAGATACCATGTATGTTTTTATAAGTTTAGAAAAATGTAAGGACAGGAACATAAACTGTTAATGGTTGTGTGGATTATTCTGAAAAATGGATAGCAAAGGGGGTTGTGGCCTTTCCATTGTTGCTTCATTATTTAAGTGTTGCATGATTTTTTTTTGTTTTACATCATATGTTACCTTTATGCAAAGCACCAAAACAAAACAAAGCAAAACAAGACAGTATGATCTGTCTATCTAGATATCTGTACATTGTGTCCATCTTGGAAAAAAATGGGAGGAAGGGGTGTTTTGGTTCTCTTCAAAATATAACACATTTTTTCCCCTCTTCATAACTTTTTGTTCATGCTGTTGTCCACAATGACATTTCCTCTTCTTTGTGCTTTTGCCCTTGATTTAAGGCTCATCTTTATGCTCTAGCTCTCTGTTGGTGTTTTTTTTTTTTTTTTTTAATCTTGAGGAGCTCATAGGGATCTTGGCTTCTACTGAATTATGATAGCACATGTATTCTTATGTCCTAATTGTATTTGTATTTCTTATATATAGGTACATAACAAATTCCCACAAACGTTGCTGCTTGAAACAACATACATTTTCTATCTTATAATTTCTTTGGGTCAGGCATCTGGGCACAGCTCAACTGGACCCTCAACTGAGAATTTTACAAGTCTGCAATAATGGTATTAGACAAGCTGTGTTCTTCTCTGTAGGTTGGAGTCCTCTTATAAGCTCACATGGTTGTTGGCAGAATTCAGTTCCTTTCACCTTTAGGACCGACGTCTCCATTTTCTTGCTGGCTGTCACTAGGATCTGATCTCAGCTCCTAGAGGCTCTCCTAGCCCCTTGTCACATGGCCCTCTCATGCCATGGCAGCTTACTTTTTCAAGGCTGGTGGGAGAATCTCTTGTCAGCCAAGGTAGAGCCTATATAATGTAACATATCACAGGAGTGTCTACCCCATCATCTTTGCCATATTCTATTTCCTAGAAACAAGTCCAAGATTCTGCCCAGGTTAAACTCGTGGAATGGGGTCATACAAGACCTTGACTCATTGGAGGTCACCTTAGAGTGTATCCACCATAGCACATCTATTCGTATTTAAAGCTGGAGAGGACCTCAGAGTGTTCTCTTCCTCTCCAACTAAAATATAAGGAAAGTTCATCTCCAGTGCTTAGCATCTTTATAGCATAGTAGGTATTGAATAGATACTTGACAGTGATTCAAAAGGCAGAGGGAATCATGCACAAAAATGTTGATAGATCAGAGTAAATACTCAGAAAACTTATTCAGTTATACTGTGTATGAAATGGTTAAGGCTTGATATTTTAGGACATGGTGAAATTGAGAGCATAAATTAAATCTGGAAATATTACGGAGGAGATATTGGCAGTATTTGTTGATTAATTAGGGACCTGGAGGAAGGTGGTAGCGAAGAGGGAGGGACTAGAATAACTTTGAGGTTGCTTGTTTGGGGACTGAGAGGCTGGTGTGCCAGTGACTAATCAATTCAATTAATATTAGAGTGCTGTGAGGCAGTATATTGATGTTAAATTCACGATGTGGTTTTTGGTCTCTAGAGAGTAACTAAAGCACAAACCAATATTTCACATCTACACTATGAAAGCAGTTGCTTTCTCTATCTGTGGAGTCAGGAAGTTATTCATTAGCAGGTTTTAAAATTGCACTAGGGATTGTTTTTATCTATAATGCCTGAATGTGTACTGTTTACCCTAATGATGTTACCCAAAAATCATAGATAGGACATTGCATTAACTTCTAAAGTGACTGGGAGACAGTTTGGGGTTAATGGAGAGGGTCTGACAGACCTGGAATCAAATTATAAGTAGTGTATATGAACTTAATAGAGATATGGAAAAAGTGGTAGAAGAGCAGGAAGCCTTTTTATTTTCCTTAGGGATTTTCTCTTTTCCTTTCTTTTAATTATTGCTTGTTGTAAAACTTAGAATAGGGAAATATGAGGAGGAGGACATATAGCCTAACTTTCTAGAGAAGGGGGTGGAACGCTTTTTTTTGTAAAGGGCCAGATAGTAAGTATTTTAGACTTTGCAGGCCATATGGCCTCTGTCACTACTACTCAATTTTAGTATTATAATGTGATAACAGCCATAGATAGATAATAGTTATTAAACAGATGGGCATGGCATGGCATGGAATGGCTTTGTTCCAATAAAACATTATTAACAAAAATGGTTGGCAGGCCAGATTGGCTCACATGCCATAATTCTAGTAATTCTGACCTTATTCTCAATGACTGGAAATTTGGTATATTCCCTTTCATATTTTTCCCAAACTCATATTGTACATAAGATTCTTCAAAAGTTTTTTCCACTTAATAATATATTGTGGAAAAACTTCTGTTGTTAATTCAGAAGAATCTATCTCATTATATGATTGTATATTTTGGTTCTTTCAGTTTTTCACTCTTATTAAGTGTTATAGGGAACTTCCTTGTACACACACGCATCTTTCTGCACTTGTGAGAACATATTCATATGGCAAGTTACTAGGAGTGTAATGATTGCTTTGTATCAAAGTCTATGCACACTTAATTTATACATATTTTTAAAGTTAATATTTATTGGAGTATCCAGTAGTTGATTTACGATGTTGTGTTACTTTCAAGTGTACAGCAAAGTGAATCAGTTATACATATACATATATCCACTCTTTTTTAGATTCTTTTCCCATATAGGTCATTACAGGGTATTGAGTAGAGATACTGCTCAATACTCTGCTACACAGTAGGTTCTTATTAGGTATCTATTTTATATATAGTAGTGTGTATATGTCAATCCCAATCTCCCCATTAATCCCTCCCCCCTCCCCTTGGTTTGTTTTCTACATCTGTGTTAATTTATATTTTTGAGAAAAATGTTGCTACAGGGACTTCCCTGGTGGCACAGTGGTTAAGAATCCACCTGCCAATGCAGGGGACATGGGTTTGAGCCCTGGTCCAGGAAGATCCCACATGCCACGGAGCAACTAAGGCCGTGCACCACAACTACTGAGCCTGTGCTCTAGAGCTTGCGAGCCACAACTGCTGAGCCCACGCACCACAACTACTGAAGCCTGCACACCTAGACCCATGCTCCACAGCAAGAGAAACCACTGCAATGAGAAGCCTGCACACCGCAACGAAGAGTAGCCCCAGCCCGCTGCAACTAGAGAAAGCCTGTGTGCAGCAACGAAGACCCAGTGCAGCCATAAATGAATAAAGAAATAAATTTATTTATTTATTTTTAAAAAGTTGCTACAAAGAGATGCAAGAACCCCATGGAATGTCTGTAGACATGCCATTGTTGATGACTGTTGGATCTAACTTTTATAGGTGGGCCTTATCTAATTGCAGTTTAGCTACTCTTGCTGTTGACATAAAGAACATAATCGTAGCCCTGCCCATTCTATCTCTCCAGTTCCTTTAAAGAAGGGAGTTTAGAAGACTTTTACATAACATATTCCAGAAGACTCCCATTTCAATAAAATGAATCATTCTGTTGGTATTTATGGTAGGTGAATGGTATTATGGAAGCATTTACCAAGAATGGGTCAATCGTTTATATATTCAGGGTATTTTTTTGCAGTGTTTAAAAGTGTATGATCATTAGTAGCGTTCAGTATGAATCATTATATGGAGAGGTCTGTAGTATCACCAAAGTTAATCACCTGTTAAACTGTTGACTTCTATTACCATAAATTAGTTAAAAAAACATTTTTTTATAGGGAAGATTTTTTAAAATATTAATTTTATTAGCACTTATTTTTGGCTGCGTTGGGTCTTCGTTGCTGCATGCAGGCAAGCGGGGGCTACTCTTCGTTGGGGTGCGCCAGCTTCTCATTGCAGTGGCTTCTCTTGTTGCGGAGCATGGGCTCTAGGTGTGCGGCCTTCAGTAGTTGTGGCATGCAGGCTCTGTAGTTGTGGTACATGGGCTTAGCTGCTCCGCGGCATGTGGGATCCTCCTGGACCAGGGCTCAAACCCGCGTCCCCTGCATTTGCAGGCGGATTCCCAACCACTGAGCCCTTCACCATGGAGGCCCCCAAAAATATTTTTTTATACAAGATGATTCATATGGTATATATTCTTTGGTGTGCCTTTGCTTAACACTGTTAGTGAAATTAACTTTCTTGTGCATAAAAGTAGTTGTTTCTTTTTAGTGTTTTATTATATGAATATTCCACCATTTAGAAAATTCATTTTATTCTTAATGGGCATTTGGGTAGTTGCTAGTGTTTGGCTGTTATAAATAAAGTTGCTGTAAACATTCTGTTAAGTATATTTTGTGATTGTGAGAGTCCTAGTAGTTTCATATCCTTGCCAAATTTTGATACTAGAGTCTTTTTTTTTTTTTTAATATAGTGATTCTGGCGGGGTGTAGTATATTTTTTATGGTTTTAATTTGTATATCCCTGATGCTTAGTAATCCTGAACACCTCAACACCTTTTCATGAACTTTTTTGCCATTTGGAAATCTTTTGTGAGGTGCTTATTTGTGTATTTGGTTGTTTTTATTTATTGTGATTATTGCCTTTTCTTTATTTCTAAGATTTTCTTATGTATTTCAGATATAATTTCCTTGTTGACTATAAGTATTCCAAATCTCCCTTACTAAAGTTTGGTTTTTAATTCTCTTAATGTTGGCTTTCATAAGCATAAATCGTTAATTTTATCAATTTTCTTCTTTATGGTATGTGTACTTTATATTTTGTTAAAGAAATCTTTATTTTAACCTAAGTCATGAAGATACTCTCTTATGTAATCTTCTAGAAGTGTTTAGGTCTTGTCTATGATCCAATTAGAATTGATCTGTTTGTATGATTTGAGATAGTAGTCAAGATTAATTTTGTCCATATGAACGTCAGTTGATTGATGCAGGACCAGTTCTTGAAATACTCTGTCTTCCTCTTATTGCAGTAAATATGGAATCTGGTGAAAAATATAATATATATATTTGTATATTAAATATTTATATAAAATATATTTCCATATTAAATATTTATATGTAACATTTATATAATTATATATTATATATATATATTTGTTTCTGCACATTCTTTTCTGTTTCATTGGTCTGTTCATCTGTCTTTGCTCCAATACCACATTGTTTTAATTACTGTATCTTTATAATAAATCCTAATATTTGATAGTGTAACTCCTCTATTAGGATTATGATTATTATTCCTCCTCTTTTCCCTTCTTTAAGAGTGTCTCAGATATTCTTTGTTCTTTACATTTTCCTATAACTTTTAGAATAAAGTTGCCAAATTACACAGAAAGACCTGCTAAGATTGGGATTGGGATTCATTATGATGCCAAAAACTTGGCCTCTGTGCACTGGAACCGAATCGAATCTCAGTGACAGAGTTTTGGGTGAAGTAGAAAAGAATAGCTTTATTGCTTTGCCAGGCAAAGGGGGACACAGTGGGCTCCTGCCCTCGAAAACTCTGTGTCCCAACCTAGGCAGGGTCACTGATAAGATCAGGGTGTGCGCAGGCCCCTTTATTCTGGTCTCTGGTAATTTCTTGATGAGCTTCTCTGGTTCCTTTAATCTGGCCACTGGTGCTCTTCTCTGGAATGAAGAATGCCGACATATTCCATTTGTTGGGGATTTTAGTTCTATAAAGAACACAAAAGATATTGTTCTTTATATCACTTGAGGCAGAATCAGGACCCTGCCCCAAAGCTGCACTGTTGTTTTTTGGCAGCTCCTCCCTTGTATCTGCATCCTCTCCCTTCCCTGATTAGCAACTGCTTGAATCTCCCCTTTGGAACTTAGGGAAGGCCATGGAGGCTGGAGTGTGTTCCCTACAAACAAGGAATGGGGGACACAGGAAGGCTTCTGTACCCAGGAGCGCCAAAGGGCCCTGCTTGGTTTCACTATGAAACTTTACTATATTTGTCGGAAGATTTTTAATCACAGTTTCAATTTCATTACTTGTGATTGGTCTGTTCATATTTTCTGTTTCTTCCTGGTTCAGTGTTGGAAAGTTATACTTTTCTAAGAATTTGTCCATTTCTTCCAGGTTGTCCATTTTATTGGTATATAGTTGCTTGTAATAGTCTCTTATGATGCTTTGTATTTCTACAGTGTCTGTTGTAACTTCTTTTTTTTCATTTCTAATTTTATTGATTTGAGTCCTCCACTTTTTTTTTTTTTTTTTTTTTTTGCAGTACGCGGGCCTCTCACTGTTGTGGCCTCTTCCGTTGCGGAGCACAGGCTCCGGACGCACAGGCCCAGTGACCATGGCTCATGGGCCCAGCCACTCCGCGGCATGTGGGATCCTCCCAGACCTGGGCATGAACCCATGTCCCCTGCATCAGCAGGCGGACCCTCAACCAGTGTGCCACCAGGGAAGCGCCTCTCCACTCTTTTTCTTGATGAATCTGGCTAAAGGTTTATCAATTTTGTTTATCTTCTCAAAGAACTGGCTTTTAGTTTTATTGATCTTTGCTGTTGATTTTTTTTGTTTGTTTCTATTTCATTTATTTCTGCTCTGATCTTTATGATTTCTTTCCTTCTACTAACTTTGGGTTTTGTTTGTTCTTCTTTCTCTAGTTCCTTTAGGTGTAAGTTTAGATTGTTTATCTGAGATTTGTGTTGTTTCTTGAGGTAAGATTGTATTGCTATAAATTTCCCTCTTAGAACTGCTTTTGCTGCATCCCATAGGTTTTGGGTCATTGTATTCTCATTGTCATTCGGTTCTAGGTATTTTTTGATTTCCTGTTTGATTTCTTCAGTGATCTCTTGGTTATTTAGTAGCGTATTGTTTAGCCTCCATGTGTTTGTGTTTTATACAGTTTTTTCTCTGTAATTTATTTCTAGTCTCCTAGCGTTGTGGTCAGAAAAGATGCTTGATACGATTTTAATTTTCTTAAATTTACCAAAGCTTGATTTGTGACCCAAGATGTGATCTGTTCTGCAGAATGTTCCATGTGCACTTGAGAAGAAAATATAATCTGCTGTTTTCGGGTGGAATGTCCTATAAATATTAATTAAAACTATCTGGTCTATTGTGTCATTTAAAGCTTGTGTTTCCTTATTTTCTGCTTGCATGATCTGTCCATTGGTGTAAGTGAGGTGTTAAAGTCCCCCACTATTATTATATTACTGTTGATTTCCTCTTTTATAGCTGTTAGCCTTATGTATTGAGGTGCTTCTCTGTTCGGTGCATATATATTTATAATTGTTATATTTTCTTCTTGGATTGATCCCTTGATCATTATGTAGTGTCCTTCCTTGTCTCTTGTAACATTCGTTATCTTAAAGTCTATTTTATCTGATATGAGTATTGCTACTCCAGCTTTCTTTTGATTTCCATTAGCATGGCATATCTTTTTCTATCCCCTCACTTTCAGTCTGTATCTGTCTCTAGGTCTGAACTGTGTCTCTTGTAGACAGCATACAGGTGGGTCTTCTTTTTGTATCCATTCAGCGAGCCTGTGCCTTTTGGTTGGAGCATTTAATCCATTCACATTTAAGGAATTATATGTATGCTCCTGTTACCATTTTCTTAATTGTTTTGGGTTTGTTTTTGTAGGTCCTTTTTTTCTCTTGTGTTTCCCACTTAGAGAAGTTCCTTTAACATTTGTTGTAGAGCTGGTTTGGTGGTGCTGAATTCTCTTAGCTTTTGCTTGTCTGTGAAGCTTTTGATTTCTCCATCAAATCCGAATGAGATCCTTGCTGGGTAGAGTATTCTTGGTTGTAGGTTCTTCCCTTTCATCACTTTAAATATATCGTGCCACTCCCTTCTGGCTTGCAGAGTTTCTGCTGAGAAATCAGCTATTAACCTTATGGGAGTTCCCTTGTATGTTATTTGTTGTTTTTCCCTTGTTGCTTTCAATAATTTTTCTTTGTCTTTAATTTTTGCCCATTTGATTACTATGTGTCTTGGCATGTTTCTCCTTGGGTTTATCCTGCCTTGGACTCTCTGCACTTCCTGGACTTGGGTGGCTATTTCCTTTCCCATGTTAGGGAAGTTTTCGACTATAATCTCTTCATATATTTTCTCGGGTTGTTTCTCTCTCTCTTCTCATTCTGGGACCCTAAAATGTGAATGTTGGTACATTTACTGTTGTCCCAGTGGTCTCTTAGGCTGTCTTCATTTCTTTTCATTCTTTTTTCTTTATTCTGTTCCACAGCAGTGATTTCCAGCATTCTGTCTTCCAGGTCACTTATCCATTCTTCTGCCTCAGTGATTCTGCTATTGATTCCTTCTAGTATATTTTTCATTTAGTTTATTGTATTGTTTTTCTCTGTTTGTTTGTTCTTTAATTCTTCTAGGTCTTTGTTAAACATTTCTTGCATCTTCTTGATCTTTGCCTCCATTCTTCTTCCGAGGTCCTGGATCATCTTCACTATCATTCTGAATTCTTTTTCTGGAAGGTTGCCTATCTCCACTTCCTTTAGTTGTTTTTCTGGGGTTTTATGTTGTTCCTTCATCTGGACATGGTCCTCTGCCTTTTCATTTTGTGCATCTTTCTGTGATTGTGGTTTTTGTTCCACAGGCTGCAGGATTGTAGTTCTTCTTGCCTCTGCTGTCTGCCCTTTGATGGATGAGGCTATCGAAACTTTACTGTCTTGATTTTCTATGAGTTGGCTTCTGTTTGGTTTTCATTCACTTGTTGTTGTCTCTTATTTTACCTGTTCACTGGTGATTTTTAAAAAAATATTTTATTGGAGTATAGTTGATTTACAGTGTTATGTTAGTTCCTGTGAATCAGTTATACATATACATATAGGCACTCTTTTTTAGATTCTTTTCCCATATAGGTCATTACAAAGTATTGAGTAGAGTTCCCTGTGCTATACAGTAGGTACTTATTAGTTATTCATTTTATTATATAGTAGCATGTATATGTCACATTCATTTGTGATTAAATGTTGGACATTGTATTTAATAATGCAGGAAATTGTATTTAACAGTCTCTAGATGATGATATCTTCCTGTAGAGAGGATTTCCTTTTGATTTTTGATTAACAGTTAAATTAGGTGCCAATTATGTTAATTTAAGACTGAGCTGATTCAAAGGTGGAATTTTTAAAATCTTTGTGAGAGTTGCCTTATTTACAGTTTGCCTACTCCTATCTCGCAGCCCTTCTAGGTCTTCTTAAAGCCCAGTCTTTTACAATGAGTCTACAGCACTGTTCTTTATGTTGTTTTTTTTTTTTCTTCTCACCATATGAGATTCTGAAAATTTTGTTTAGTTATTTGACTGCCAGTTAATCTACGTGCAAATTCCATAATGTTGTTTGAGGGTCTGTTTTCATGTTTTTGAGAACTGTTGTCTGTTTCCTGGGGTATACTTGGACTCCTTTTGTAAGCCTTGGTAAACTACTAGGATTCCTCTACCTTGACAGGTTATAAAATTCAATTTTTGTCTCCCAGCTCTATAAGACTTATAACAGCTCTGTTTAGCTTCTCTATTCCCGCCTGTGAATAGCAAATATGTCAATGGGAAAGGTCATGCTGAACATCTTCTCTAGGATCCTGGCTGTTTAAATCTTGGCTACCTTGGAAACTCTCCAATACCTTAAAAAAGATTAAAAGATAAATTTAATCTAGCATTTTCAGTTGCTTTTCTTGGATAGTTTGATAAAAGCGAATCTGCTGTTGCCAGAAGGATAACTTTTTGCTGTTGTGTTCTTCAATTATTTAGTGTAAAATAACGGTCCTTCATTTGGTATGATGTCAGAAAAGGAGAGTAAATGTTCTTTGCTCTCCCAAGTAATAAAATACACCACTTTTGAGCAATGAATAATCATATATGTCATGTGTATACATATATTTATTTGATGATGTTTATCTCTTTATAGGTTGCTTAGCCAAACCATGAAGGATCACCTAGTAAGAGTAGCGAACGAAGCTGAATTTATCCTGAGCAGGCAGCGAGCAGAGGATGTTCACAGACATGCAGAATTTGAGGTAGGTTAAACCTAGGAGTGGTGTGAGGAAGGTACCATTTTAAAATGTTAGTCATGGGAAACTGTGTAGGTAAAATGGCAGCATGGTCTTAGCAAACATGTATTATCAAAAAATTAAAAATAAATTTGTGAGAGAATCATGGGGATTCTAGGCAGATAGTGCAAGACTCTGTAGCCTTGGCTTTGATAGTTTTCCAATAAAGTAAATAGTGAAGGATTTTTGCCCTCTCTTGGCATGACAGAGCTAGTTAACTGGAAATGAAAACCCCTATGGTAGATGAGATCCTTTAGGTTTCTAGAGAGAAGCTGAACAAGCGGCATGAAGTTTCTTTAACCTTGAGGTGGTAGCTGAGGAAATGAGGGAGAATACAGCTTTCTCCTTGGATCCTCACAGGGGCGACAAAGTGAAAGACCCATCCTGGGCCAGTGCTTGTCTCAGCAGTTGCTTCTGAACATGTGTAACAAACGTGAATTCATAGAGGAAATTAATGGTGTTATAGCTGTATAAATTACAAAAATTCACACTTAAGGTGAACTAGAAGCATTTGACAGGAACATTTGTTAAAAATTTGGAAAAAAAACTTAAAAAGCACCGTCTGGGTTCTTTCTAATATATTAAGAGTGGATAATTCACATGTTGCTGATATTTCTCTGGTACATTAAAAATGATGAAAGCCTCTCCCAGTTCTTTTTCTTTTTTTTTTTTTTTTTGTGGTACGCGCGCGGGCCTCTCACTGTTGTGGCCTCTCCTGTTGCGTAGCGCAGGCCCAGCGGCCATGGCTCACGGACCCAGCCGCTCTGCGGCATGTGGGATCCTCCCGGACCGGGGCACGAACCCGTGTCCCCTGCATCGGCAGGCGGATTCTCAACCACTGCGCCACCAGGGAAGCCCCCAGTTCATTTTATACACCCTTCATAGTATGAAAAAAGATACTGGAAAAATAAAACTGTAGAAGACAAATTTCAGTTAACAATATAGTCACAAAAATTCTAACTAAAACTTTAACCAACATAATCCAACAATGTAATGAAGGAACTATACAATTGACTCTTGAACAACAGAGGTTTGAACTGGGGGGTCCACTTATCAGCCAGTATTTTTTATTTTTTTATTTTTATTTTTTTTGCGGTACGCGGGTCTCTCACTCTTGTGGCCTCTCCCATTGCGGAGCAGAGGCTCTGGATGCGCAGGCTCAGCGGCCGTGGCTCACGGGCCCAGCCGCTCTGCGGCATGTGGGATCTTCCTGGATCGGGGCACGAACCTGCGTCCCCTGCATCGGCAGGCAGACTCTCAACCACTGCGCCACCAGGGAAGCCCATCAGCCAGTATTTTTTGATAGTAAATACTAGAGTACCACAGAGTCTGCGGTTGGTTGAAATTACAGATGTGGAGGAACCTTGGATATGGAAGGCTGACTATAAATTATATGTGCATTAACCTCCATGTTTTTCAAGGGTTAGCTGTATAGTGTAGACTGCTTATAATTTATTTATGGATGCTAAAGATGATTTGGTATTAAGATATCTACCTATAAAATAAATTATATCACCAAATTAAAAATAGGAAAATCATGTGAATATATCAATAAATGTAGAAAAAAGCATAGTACAAATTTTAGTATCCAGCTCTAATGAAACTGAGAAAAAATCATGTATATCAGAAAACAATATAAATATGATAATGACTATTTACTAAGTATTATTTAAAATGTTTCAAGCCGTTTCTATTAAAATCAAGAAAAAAGAGGGCTTCCCTGGTGGCGCAGTGGTTGGGAGTCCGCCTGCCGATGCAGGGGACACAGGTTCATGCCCCGGTCTGGGAGGATCCCACATACCATGGAGCGGCTGGGTCCGTGAGCCATGGCCACTCAGCCTGCGCGTCCAGAGCCTGTGCTCCTCAATGGGAGAGGCCGCAACAGTGAGAGGCCCGCGTACAGCAAAAAAAAAAAAAAAAAAAAAAAAAAGAGTGATTGATATCTTCTATTAACATTAACAAAATTTTTAAATGTTTTTGCAAGTGCAAGATATTGTTAATATAATTGGTAGATAAAGAAGATGTAATATTACTTTCAGATTGCTTATGCTATGATCTAGGAAAATCTAAGAGATTTTTGAATATTTTTCTACCAGAATTAATAGGGACTTTAGTAAGATTATTGGATATAAGATAAATATACAGACAAATTAATAGATTATCTTTTGAGTAGCAAGCAGTAGCCAGCTAAGAATGGAAATCAGAAATGTATACAGTTAGGACAAAAGTACTATTTTGGGTTGAATTCTCTAAGAAATGTACAGACACTGTTTGTAACAATAGTATAAAATCTCATTAATACAATACAAAATACAAACTGCCAGAGAATCATTCCATGCTGGGTAGTGTAACTTGCTCTGCTACACAGCAACAGAGACATAGAATCCTTCTTTTATTTTGAAATAATTTGAGACTTATAGGAGAGTAATGAGTAGTACAAGAACTACCCTCAGCACTCTTCTAGATTCTGTAGTTGTTAAAAGTTTAACACATTTGCTTCTCTCCTGTTTTTTTTTGTTTTTCTGAACTTGAGAGTAAGTTGAAGCCATGATACCCTTTTACCCCTAATTACTTAAGTGAGAATTTCCTATGCCCATTCTCTGTTTTAATCTTGTACAGTTATCAAATCAGAAAATTTTCACTGGTGCAACGCTATTAGTTAAATATAGACCTTATTCATATTTTTCCAAATGTCTTCATAATGTTCTTTATAGTCAAAAAGAGAAAATATTACTGCCCCAAAAGATGTCAGTTTTTCTCAAATTAATATGTAAATTCAATACAGTAACATTAGCATATCATTCCATTAGAATAACAGTGGAGTATTTGAAATTTAAATATACCTTTAAAAATATCTAAATATCAAAATCTTCCACAAAATATATTTGGATCTGCAAATATCCAGTTAATGTGGGAGAAGAAATGCATTAGTGTAGCCCTAAGATTTATGAAATAAAAATATTGAGGATATACTCGATTTCCCAGATAAACAATACTAATTAAAACAATACCATAAAGACAATATATATAAAAAATCTTCCAGATAGAGTAAGGATATAGGATGAAAGATGACACAGTAAGTAGTTTAGAAACAGATTTGGAAAACTGTAAAAGTGGCACTGAGGCATATGGGAGAATTTTGAAACCAAGACAGGCCACTTAGAAAGTATAAAAAGTAAGCGTCTGTTACTACATATAATATTAAGCTGAGGAAACATACCATCAACAACATGGAAAGACATAATGGAACATGGAAAGACTGATAAATTAATATGTTTACTATATTAATAATTCTCATGAAATAAGTGAAAAATTGACCCAACAGGCAAATATTCAGAGGACAGGAATAAGGATTTCACAGAAGAATATAAGTTACCAGTAGCATTTAGAATGGTACTCAAATGGTTGAATATTTACACAAATATTGAGGGAAATGTAAATTAGAGAAATTATGATATAACTTCTCTGTTCTCAGGTTGAGAGAAAGAGTGATAGCTAGTACTGTTGAAGGAGATAGGGGAGATGAGATGGGGAATGGTATTATCTTATATTTTTAGTGGAAATGTACATTTTTGTGTTATGGGAAGGCAATATGTTCATATGTATTTTAATAATAATTATATAGGCATGTGCACACACACCCATTTACTCAATAACCCTATTCTGTGAATATATCTTTAAGAAAAAGTAATAGTATATAAGCATAGACATGTAAACCTGCTTATTGCAGTGTTGTATGTAAATTTAAGAAAATAACAACAATGGAAAAACAAGAAAATGTTTCTTTAACAAAAGAACCATCATTTTCTCAATGAACAGGATGTTAATAAATTATCAAAAAATGAAGAGCTTGGGCTTCCCTGGTGGCGCAGTGGTTGAGAGTCCGCCTGCCGATGCAGGTTCGTGCCCCGGTCCGGGAAGATCCCACATGCCGCGGAGCGGCTGGGCCCGTGAGCCATGGCTGCTGAGCCTGCGCGTCCAGAGCCTGTGCTCCACAAGGGGAGAGGCCACAGCAGTGAGAGGCCCGTGTACCGCAAAAAAAAAAAAAAAAAATGAAGAGCTTGATTTTTTTAAATAAGAGCTTTATTCATATCTTTGTTTTTTAAATTGCATACTTTAATCCACAACCTGCTATGAAAGTTGAAGATATTAGTCCTCTCATAATTCTTTTTCATTTTTGTCTCTTCAACTCCTAATTTTTAAAGTTATATTTTATTTTTCATATTGTCTAAATATGTAACACTCATTTATTTTAACCACAATTCTGATAGTACTTGAGTGTTTGTAATATATTTAAGTGAATTCATTACCCCACCCCCCTCTTTTATTAGTCATAATAATTTCTTAATTTCCCCCAGGTTCTTTCTTTGGACTCAATTCTTTTTTTTTTTTTTTCCCAGAAAGAAAAGTAGGAGAAACATATATTTTACCATTTATTATGCTCTGTTTAAATTTGACTGAAAAAAATATACATATGGAAATGTGCACATATCAGTAGTGTGCAGTTCAGTGAATTTTCACAAACTGACCACACCTGGGTAATCAGTCCTCAGATTAAGAAATAAAATATTACCAGCAATTTAGAGCCCCCTTCTAGTCTATAACCTTTTAAGGACCACTACTATCCTGTCTTCCAACAGCATAAATGAATTTGTATTTTATATAAACGTAATAATACAATATATATTCTTTTGTGCCATCATTTTTTCACTCAGCATTGAGTTTTATGTTATTATGTTACGCTATTAGATTGTTCCCTCTTATTCCTATAGTATTCCACTGTGTGAATATTGACTCAATTCTTAATTGGCTAGGTTTCATCTCCTCCCCTCCCCCCAACAAAGGGTTCATGTGTGCTGTAAATTTAGAATTCTTTCATGTTTAAGAATATTTGCCAGCTGTCATTATATCTGAATGACATCCTGATGGATTGAATATTCTTGGCTAACCCTTGCATTCCTTTAGAACTTTATAGACATTGCTTCATTGTATTTTGGCTTTGAACGTTGCTTTCAGAGAAGTTTGAGGCCAGCCTGATATTTTCCCTTAGTTGATAATTTGTTTGTTTTTGTCTGAGATTTATTTGTCCATGGAGTTGATTTCTTAACAGGAATATGACTTAATATTGAGCATTATTTATCAAAAGTTCCTGGAACATAGTTTTTTTGTTATAATCTGCAAATTCAGATTTTTCCTTCAGCTCTTAGTAATTTCTATAAATTAAAATGTGAACTATCTTTTGCATTTTATTTTCTTTTTCTTAGTGACACATAAATCTATGTTAGATATGTCTGTCTTTCATATCTATTAGTTATTTCTTAATTGCTTTACTTTCTTTGATCTCCAGTCATGAGTAAAGTTTTTAATGCTTTATTTTCTCTGTCTGTGGTTTGCCTATAATGATTGTTTTGTTCTTCATTTTGTTTATTTAGATCTTCAGCCTCTCTACCTTTTTCTCTTATCTTGACTTTTTTTTTTTGGTTTTTTTTGAGTTATATTTTTATGTTGTTTTTTAGAAGAAAATAATCATGAGGAATTTCCTTTCATTTTTTTGTTATATATTCTTTGTCTTTTGTATAGAATCTTCCAGTTTTATTTAAATATTTTATTTGTTTTTTATTTATTCATTGATTGGCAATTTATGTTTGCATAACTACTGTTTGGCTTAGACAGACAGAATATCTTGGTGACTCCTTCCCTTCTCATTGTCTCTAAAGCTAAAGCTAATTTTTTCGGTCACTGAGCTACACTTTGATGTTTGAAATTTGATTTTTGCCCAGGTTTGTTTGCCTATTATGAAAACAGGGAGAGAGATCTTCGACGTAGGTGAGGAGGCCTTCATAGCACACCTAAGTCTTGCTTTCTTTTACAAGATTTCGTTAAGTATTTTCTACCAAGTTCGTTCCATCTTATTAGAAACTATGGACAATTCTCATCAGGGAAAAATGTGCTTAGGCTGTGAATCATTATCCGTCATTTCAGAGAGTACTCTGGAGGCTACTGCCCTGGGAAGTCAGCCCTATTTTTCACTTCCTTGTTTCAATAATTTTTGCACTGTAGATTTTTCTAGCATCTTCAATAAGAGGAAACAAGAGAGGACAGTAGTTACTCGGTTTGTGTCTCTCCATATATGAAGGCATTAAGAAAAATTATCAGAATGTTGTTAGTTTACCAACATTGCTTCGGGGACATGGTTAGGAACTGAGCTTACTGCAACCTTAGTTCTAATACCAGTATGTTTAATTTCCCCAAGGTAACCAGTTTTTTAATGTTTGGTAGTTTATGTTATGTTTCTTTTATTTTGGTTATTTTTGTTAGGGTTTTATTGGTTGTTGTTCAATATTTTTGTTTTTGCTAATTTGTTTAGGATTTGAAGGAAGAAAAAACTTTTAAAATTGCCATTTCAGCCTAATATCCTAACCTGGAACGTATTCCTTAGTGTCCTTTCTAATTGGTTATGGAGAAGTTCCTTTGTAACTCTGGGCTGAGATTGCAGTTCATTCTTTTAAGTTTTAGTGATCATGGTGCTGGTGATATATGTGTTCTTATGTGAATGAATTGAGAGAATGAGGAAGGAGAAAACATGTGGAATTGAAAAGAGGAAAAATACTTCTAAAACAGTGTGCAATACAAGAAATTAAATTGATCTGGCCCAAATGGTACATACATTTGCAATTTAAATAAGGGATAATAGTGACAGTTGTAGCTTATATTTCATGAGTCCTTATGTTGGCTCAGAAACTGTCATGGGTGCTTTATAAGTTTTAACTAATTTAATTCTTACAATAAACCTCTGAACTAGTACTGTTATTATCTCTCATTTTATAAATGAGAAAACGGCATAAAGAGGAAATAACCCAGAATTAACAACTGGAATCCAGATCTAGGCAGTTTATCTCTTAATCACTAATCTGTGTATTTGTTTCACATTTTATTAGATTTCCATAGAATGTGTGAATAGGATTTAATCCTGGCATATACAACAGCTGTATTCTAAGCTAATTTAATTTTACACTTTCTACTACAGTTTTTCATTTTAATCTTTATAATCTTGCTATGAGATTTATAATATTTATAGTAATATTCTAAAGCATGATTATAAAATATCTAAATAGAAACAAATACTTACGAACTGATTTTATTGTTACTTGAATTTTTAGTGGAGAAAATGTATTTGTTTCACATGAGAGTCAATTTTATGAGAGCAAACATATTTTTAATATTTTCATAGAAATAGAATTCCCTTTATTTATACCATAGAACCCCAATTGATTGAGGCATGTTCATGTTTAATATATTTCTAACTACATTGGTCTTAAATCTTAAATAATACTCTACAAGATGAAACATATTTTTTCCTAGACAGCTTATATTCTAAAGGTTATCTATATTCAGCCTTGAATTCATGTTGTGCATTCTTAAATAATATATTTGAACTTTTGCTACTGCTAGTTACTTCCTCCTTCAAAAAAGAGATGTCATGTATTTAATATACCATTTGTGGTTGTAAAGTAGCTGACTTGTTTCATTTATTATCAAGGGATTGATGACAGTGTAGATCTGAAATGCACATCTCTTTAGTTCATTACATGATTATCACTGGAGTGGGATATCCTTGACATCTTCTGCTTTTGATTTATGTAGATGGTCCTTGAATGTCATGACATCATTGATTGGGTGCACATCTTAACTTTATTATTTAATCCTACAGCTGTAAACAGAATGTTTATTAAAAAACTATGTTGTGCAAAACACTATAGCCTGTCTTGTAAGTATAGTGTATGTGTGGGTGTACACAATTCATGACAATCTTTTGTTAAAAAGTTGTCTATCAAAGTTTAGTTTATTTAAACTGATGTGTTATATCTGTAAAACATGTGATCAGGATTATCATTTAATAGCTTTCTTTTTAGGAATCTGTGTAAGTTAAAGTCCATTTCAGTAAGAATGTCTTAATGCGCTTTTGTCTGATGTTGCTTTGAATTTTATCTATTATAGAGTAGAACTCAATTCTTATTAGCTTCAATGGAATGGTAAAGTAGGTGGCAGGTCAGCTTAGTTGAAGTAATAAAAACAGTCTTTTTTATGAAATAAAAGGGCATAAAAGCGCTTGATCAATTATTAATATAGCAATCTATAGATTTTTCTTTTAGTTGAAGGACTTCAAATATTTTATCATATTAGCAAACAAAATATTCTTCAATAAAGTAGTGATTTTTTTTTGCCATTTAAGTACTTTTGCATTTTTTAAATACATTTTATTTGTTTATTTTTGGCTGCTTTGGGTCTTCGTTGCTGCACGTGGGCTTTCTCTAGTTGCGGCAGGCGGTGGCTACTCTGTTGCGGTGTGCGGGCTTCTCATTGCAGTGGTTTCTCTTATTGCAGAACACGGGATCTAGGCACGCGGGCTTCCGTAGTTGTGGCTCATGGCTCTAGAATGCAGGCTCAGTAGTTGTGGCACATGGGATTATTTGCTCTGCGGCATGTGGACCAGGGATTGAACCGGACCAGGGATTGAACCCATATCCCCTGCATTGGCAGGCGGATTCTTAACCACTGTGCACCAGGGAAGTCCCACTTTTGCATTTTTTAATATTAGTGAACACTTCTATGACAGCACTTATTTATGTAGGCTGTTAACAAGCAAAAAAAATTCTTTATATCAACTCTTTGATGTAAATATTGTTATTATCATTGTCTTGGTTTACAGGTAAGGAAATGTGAAGTACAGAGAGGTTAAATAATTTGTTCTAGGTCTTATAGCTAATATATGGTGAAGCTAGGATTCAAGCCCAAGTCAAGTAGTCTGATACAAAGTTAGGACCAACTAACTTTTTTTTTTTTTTTTTTACATCTTTATTGGAGTATAATTGCTTTACAATGTTGTGTTAGTTTCTGCTGTACAACAAAGTGAATCAGCTATATGTATACATATATCCCCATATCCCCTCCATCTTGAGCCTCCATCCCACCCTCCCTATCCCACCTCTCTAGGTCATCACAAAACATCGAGTTGATCTCCCTGTGTTACGCAGCAGCTTCCCACTAGCTATTCATTTTACATTTGGAAGTGTATATATGTCAGTGCTACTCCCTCCCTCACTTCGCCCCAGCATTCCCTCCCTGCTCTGTGTCCTCAAGTACCTTCTCTATGTCTGCGTCTTTATTCCTGCCCTGCCGCTAGGTTCATGAGTACCGTTTTTATAGATTCCCTATATATGCGTTAGCATACGGTATTTGTTTTTCTCTTTCTGACTTACTTCACTCTGTATGACAATCTAAGTCCATCCACTTCATTACAAATAACTCAATTTTGTTCCTTTTAATGGCTGACCATTGTGTATATGTGCCACATCTTCTTTATTCATTCATGTGTCGATGGACATTTAGGTTGCTTCCATGTCCTGGCTATTGTAAATAGTGCTGAAATGAACATTGTGGTACATGTACCTTTTTGTTTTTTGTGTGTGTTTTGTTTTGTTTTGTTTTGTTTGTTTTGTTTTTTTTCCGGTACGTGGGCCTCTCACTGTTGTGGTCTCTCCCATTGTGGAGCACAGGCTCCGGACGCGCAGGCTCAGCGGCCATGGCTCACGGCCCCAGCCGCTCTGCGGCATGTGGGAACTTCCCGGACTGGGGCATGACCCTGTGTCCCCTGCATCGGCAAGCGGACTCTCAACCACTGCACCACCAGGGAAGCCCACATGTACCTTTTTGAATTACGTTTTTCTCAGGGTATATGCCCAGTAGTGGGATTGCTGGGTTGTATGGTAGCTCTATTTTTAGGTTTTTAAGGAATCTCCATACTGTTCTCCATAGTGGCTGTATCAATTTACATTCCCACCAACAGTACAAGAGTGTTCCCTTTTCTCCACACCCTCTCCAGCATTTATTGTTTATAGATTTTTTTGATGATGGCCATTCTGACTGGTGTCAGGCGATAACCTCATTGTGGTTTTGATTTGCATCTCTCTAATGATTCATGATGTTGAGCATCTTTTCCTGTGTTTGTTAGCAGTCTGTACGTCTTCTTTGGAGAAGTGTCTGTTTAGGTCTTCCGCCCAATTCTGGATTAGGTTGTTTGTTTTTTTGATATTGAGCTGCTTGTATATTTTGGAGATTAATCCTTTGTCAGTTGCTTCATTTGCAAATATTTTCTCCCATTCTGAGGGTTGTCTTTTTCTCTTGTTTATGGTTTCCTTTGTTGTGCAAAAGCTTTTAAGTTTCATTCGATCCCATTTGTTTGTTTTTATTTCCATTTCTCTAGGAGGTGGGTCACAAAGGATCTTGCTGTGATTTATGTCATAGAGTGCTCTGCCTATGTTTTCGTCTAAGAATTTTATAGTGTCTGGCCTTACATTCAGGTCTTTAATCCATTTTGAGTTTATTTTTCTGTATGGTGTTAGGAAGTTTTCTAATTTCATTCTTTTACATGTAGCTGTCTAGTTTTCCCAGCACCACTTACTGAAGAGGCTGTCTTTTCTCCATTGTATATTCTTGCCTCCTTTGTCAAAGATAAGGTGACCATATGTGTGTGGGTTTATCTCTGGGCTTCTATCCTGTTCCATTGATCTATATTTCTGCTTTTGTGCCAGTACCATACTGTCTTGATTATTGTAGTTTTGTAGTATAGTTTGAAGTCAAGGAGCCTGATTCTTCCAGCTCCATTTATCTTTATCAAAACTGCTTTGGATATTCGGGGTCTTTTGTGTTTCCATACAAACTGTAAAATTTCTTGTCCTAGTTCTGTGAAAAATGCCATTGGTAATTTGATAGGGATTGCATTCAGTCTGTAGATTGCTTTGGGTAGTATAGTCATTTTCACAATGTTGATTCTTCCAATCCAATAACATAGTGTATCTCTCCATCTGTTTGTATCATCTTTGATTTCTTTCATCAGTGTCTTATGGTTTTCTGCGTGCAGGCCTTTTGCCTCCTTAGGTAGGTTTATTCCTAGGTATTTTATGCTTTTGGTTGCAGTGGTGAATGGGAGTGTTTCCTTAATTTCCTTCTCATCTTTTGTTGTTAGTGTATAGGAATGCAAGAGATTTCTGTGCATTACTTTTGTATCCTGCTACTTTACCAAATTCATTGATTAGCTCTAGTAGTTTTTTGGTAGCACATTTAGGATTTTCTATGTGTAGTTTCATGTCATCTGCAAACAGTGACTGTTTTACTTCTTGTTTTCCAATTTGTATTCCTTTTATTTCTTTTTCTTCTCTGATTGCCGTGGCTGAAACTTCCAAAACTGTGTTGAATATTAGTGGTGAGAGTGGGCACCCTTGTCTTGTTCCTGATCTTAGAGGAAATGCTTTCAGTTTTTCACCATTGAGAATGATGTTGGCTGTGGGTTTGTCATATAAGGCCTTTATTATGTTGAGGTAAGTTCCCTCTGTGCCTACTTTCTGGTGAGTTTTTTATCAAAAATGGGTGTTGTATTTTGTCAAAAGCTTTTTCTGCATCTATTGAGATTATCGTATAGTTTTTATTTTTCAATTTGTTAATATGGTGTATTACTTTGAATGATTTGTGTATATTGAAGAATCCTTATATTCTTGGGATAAACCCCAATTGATCATGGTGTATGATCCTTTTAATGTGCTGCTGGATTCTGTTTGCTAGTATTCTGTTGAGGAGCTTTGCATCTATGTTCATCAGTGATATTGGCCTGTAGTTTTCTTTTTTTGTAACATCTCTGTCTGGTTTTGGTATCAGGGTGATGGTGGCCTTGTAGAATGAGTTTGGGAATGTTCCTCCCTCTGCTAGATTTTGAAAGAGTTTGAGAAGGATAGATGTTAGCTCTTCTCTAAACGTTTGATAGAATTTGCCTGTGAAGCCATCTGGTCCTGGGCTTTTGTTTGTTAGAAGATTTTTAATCACAGTTTCAATTTCAGTGCTTGTGATTGGTCTGTTTATATTTTCTATTTCTTCCTGGTTCAGTCTCAGAAGGTTGTGCTTCTCTAAGAATGTGTCCATTTCTTCCAGGTTGCCCATTGTTTTGGCATATAGTTGCTTGTAGTAGTCTCTCATGATCCTTTGTATTTCTGCGGTGTCAGTTGTTACTTCTCCATTTTCATTTCTAATTGTGTTGATTTGAATCTTCTCCCTTTTTTCCTGATGGGTTGGGCTCATGGTGTATCAATTTTGTTTGTCTTCTCAAAGAACCAGGTTTTAGCTTTATTGATCTTTGCTATCATTTCCTTCTTTTTTATTTATTTCTGATCAGATCTTTATGAGTTGTTTCCTTCTGCGAAGTTCGTGATTTTTTTTTCTTCTTCTTTCTCTAATTGCTTTAAACGTAAGGTTAGGTTGTTTATTTGAGATTTTTCTTGTTTCTTGAGGTGGAATTGTATTGCTATAAACTTCCCTCTTAGAACTGCTTTTGCTGCATACCATAGGTTTTGGGTTATCATGTTTTCATTGTCATTTGGTTCTAGGTGTTTTTTGATTTCCTCTTTGATTTCTTCAGTGATCTCTTGGTTGTTTAGTAGAGTATTGTTTAGCCTCCATGTGTTTGTATTTTTATAGTTTTTTTCCTATAATGGATATCTAGTCTCCTAGCCTGTGGTCGGAAAAGATGCTTGAGACGATTTCAACTTTCTTAAATTTACTGAGGCTTGATTTGTGACCCAAATGTGATCTATCCTGCAGAGTGTTCTGTGTGCATTTGAGAAGAAAGCCTTTTATGGCTGTTAGCATTTGCCTTATGTATGGAGGTGCTCCTGTGCCACCTAACCATGTTTTGTTAGGCCATTTGTATACTAAGTGGTTTAACACACATTTTCTCTTTTCAACATCACAACAGATCTGTGAAAGTATGCAAGACAGATTGAGAGAATTTGATTTGGCCTTGGTTACATAGCTAGAAAACTGATAATTTTGAGCCAGAACTCAGGTCTTGTAAAAGTAACCCAATGTAGTCTCTGTCTTCATATCCTCCGTTGACGCCAGGGTATTACATGAAGTATTTTGCTGTTGAGAAAATATATTATTCAACATATGTTTGACAGTTCTGAAGGAGTGTGAAGCAGATTAACAAATGTAATATTAGAGACTTGACCAATTTTAGGGTTATGATGAATTATCCAATTTACCTGTTTAATATTGGCATTTTTTGTGATTGATGGTCATTTGCTTTCCTTTAGTTAAAATAAGTATTTATTTTCCTAATTATAGAATTATAATTAGGAAATACATATTTAATACATATTTAATAAAATTAGAAATACACACATATATGATATGTATTTATTATAGAAAGTTTAGAAAATAAAGAAAAATATAAATAAAAAGCATTCATTGTTTAGCTTTAACAATGTTTATCTCTTGTTTTTATTTTAACTTTAACTTGAAATAATTATAGAATATAAGAAGTTGCAAAAGTAGTACAAAGGTCTCATGTATCCTACTGTCTTTTAAAAATACACATTTACTCGTTCACTGTAAGTACCCACTTACCAAATTACAGTCATAAGGATGCTTTTAAAAAGCAGGGAATACAGATATGTCACGTTTCATTTTTCATATATGAATGCATAGTATACACATTTTTGCACCTTGTTTTTTGTGTGTGTGTCTGTGTATTAGTATATACTGAGCTTCCTCATTTTTTTGGTTGCTTTGCAGTATTCCATTGTATTTTTGTATGTTTCTGTATATATAATTATTATTGTAGTGCCAGACTTCCATTATTAGACATTTAAGGTTTTTACATTCTTGTCATATTATGAAAAGTGCTGCAGTTTATAATTTTGTACTCTGCATTTTTTTGTTATGTACTTCTGCAGGTGGCTACTGAATTTCCTGTTTTATTTTCATCATTATCTTTAAGATTATTATATAGTTTTATTATGGAACCTGTAGAAATTATCCTGTATGTTAATAATTTTTTTTAGATTCTCTAATAGGAATAAATCCTACCAGGTTGAATATTTTAAAAAACATAACCAATTCTAACTTTTTAAAGGAGTTTTATAATTATTTACAAGTAATGTTGATTTCCTTTTTTGTAAATTAGTATTGTCAAAAAATAAAATATATGTATTAGCTTTTTTTTAATCTTTCAGAGAGTCAAATGTTGGACTTATTTATTTATTGATTGGTTGAGTTAATTGTTTTCTAATTCTCTTAAATGTTTTGGCAAATATATTTTTTACCTCCCCTTGCATTCTTTTTTTTCTTGTTTATTTGAAAGCATACTTTTATTCCTTTCTAAGTAATGAGAACAAAAACAATAATATTAATATTATCCGGAGGACAGCAGTGGTGTCATCCTATTGTTTATTATGTGACATACTCATTTTTCTTAGTTTGTATACTTTTAGTATACTTTTTAATCTGGTAGTTATTTAATAGTCAAGGGATTTGTCCTTTATTGTTCAAATTTTGTTTTTTTATTGCATTATAAGCAGATAGTATGATATGTGGAATTACTACCTTTGAAATTTATTGAGGATTTCTAATTGGCCTAATTTGATATTGAGCTTATATTTACAGTCTTTTTTCTGTGATAAACAAACAAAAAACGTAAAGCACACAACACTCTGATCTATCATCATAAGAAAATTTCCAGTAGGAATTTTTAAAGACTCAGATAAATGATTATCAGTCCCATTTGAAAAGATAAATGTATATACTAGGCTGTTTTGCTTGATGTTCAGTAAGATATGATTAGCTGTATGAAAATTATATGTGGAAATTATTTTAGGGATCAAGAGCAGAATACAACATAATAAATTTTTGAAATTTCTGAAGAGGATAATTTTCTGGAGTTTCAAAACACCAGGCAATCTCAAAGGAATATATTTATAAATTCTCATTGTAGACATTGTATGACCAAAATAACAAATATTAAAATTGAAAATTGGAAAAAAATTAGATGAATTATGAGGTATTAGTATTTAAATATATAAAAATATAAATTTGGAAAATATGAAAACTGTAATGGATACGTGGAGGAAGGATGGAGACTGGAAAGAGAGTACTGCTTGTCAGTAATGGAAAAGTGCAAATTCAAATGGCAAAACCATTAAAATTCTTTGTACCTGGTATGCTAGTAATGCTACTCATAAAATTATAACTTGAGCACAATTCATTTGGAAATCTTTTTGAGATGAGTCCTATCTTTGCCTTAATTTTTATTTAGATTTTTTTAATGTAAATAATTTAGAAGAAAAAAACAATCATGTCCTTGAAAATGTCAGTTATTATGATAATTAGAACAGAAGAATATTGGAAAATGTTGTAATGTCATATTAACAATAGTTAACAACAGTTAATTTATTAATAAGACTTAATGAATAAGTAGTGGCAGGTTTACTTTGTGGAGCTTTGAGAATAAAAATACCTGCATTATTACTTTAATTTTTGAAATATAGGACTTGAAATTAGGCCTTGTGGTTATAGCTTATGCATCAATATTGTCAAAGTTTAGAGTGAAACTGGAGAAATAACACAATTGTTCATTGAGTACTTTTTTCTTTTACTAATTTTTTTTTCTTATAAAGCTATGATTTAAAAAATGATTACTAAAATTTAGGGAGAAAAGAAGGAGAGATTACATACCACAGTTCATTCAGAAAGATAAAGGATTGAAATATTTTGGATATTTCCAACCTGAATTACATCTTACCTGCCCCATGCTCAGCTCCCTTTTCATCATAGGAGCAGTAATTCTTCCAGTCTTCCAGAATTTAAAAGTGACAGTCAAAACCAAAAAAACAAATAGATAAATTGGACTTTATCAAAATTAAGATTATTTGGGGTTCAAAAGGTACTATGAAGAAAGAAAAAAGACAATCCACAGAATGGAATAGCAGATTGTAAATCTTATATTTGATAAGGGTATAGTATCTAGAACATACAAAGAACTGTTAGCACTCAACATTAAAGAGGGATCCCCTTCCTCTTGCCTTCAGGCAACCCGGAAGTTGTGCTTGCCATGCTGCTTTCCTTTTCTCAGAGTACTTTGTGCTCTTTCTTTCCATCCTGGGCCCAACAGAATGGCTCCTACCAAAAGGGTGGCAAGAAGATGGGCTCTTCTGCCATCAACAAGGTAGTGACCAAAGAATACACCATTCGCATTCACAAGTGCATCCATACTGAGGGCTGCAAGAGGCATGGCCTTCCGGCACTCAAAGAGATCCAGAAATTTGCCATGAAGAAGATGGGAACTCCTGATGTGTGCATTGACACTGGGCTCAATAAAGCTGTCTGGGCCAATGGAATGAGGAGTATCCCATACCTTATCTGGGTGCTGTAGCCCAGAAGATGGAAAGAGGATGAAGAATCATCAAACAAGTGCTATCCATTGGTTACCTAGGTACCTGTCACCTCTTTCAAAAATCTACAGACAATGTGGATGAGAACTAACTCTTGATTGTCAAGTAGTCATAAAACTGCAAAAAAAAAAAAAAAACCCAATAAGGAGACATATAACACAATTTAAAAATAGGCAGAGAATTTGAATAGATATTTCTCTGAGGATGATATACAAATGGCCAATATGCACATGAAAAGATACTTAACATTGTTATCAATAAGGAAATGGCAAATCGAAAGCATAATAAGATACCATTTCATACCTACTAGAATGGTTTTCATTAAAAAAGTCAGCTAATAACAGGAGTTAGTGGGGATGTAATAAAATTAGAACACTTGTATGCCAATAGTGGGAATGTAAAATGGGGCAGCCATGTTGGCAAAGAGGTTTTCCGTTTCTTAAATGGTTAATTATAGTTACCATATGACTCAGTAATTCTACTATTAGGTACATATCCAAAAGAATTGAGAACATAACATCCACAGAAAACCATATACACAAATGTTCACAGCGCTGTTGTTCGTAATAACCAAAAAGTGGAATTAACCCAAATGTCCATCAACTGATGAATGGATAAACAATATCTGGTATATTCATACAGTGCAATATTATTGATCCATATAAATATGTACATGTATAATGTATATATGCTTGCATATATTGTATATGTATATATTTACATATATGTATAAATTCCCAGAGTTGAAATCACAAGTTGAAGAATAAATACAGCTGTTGCAGAGACAAATAAAATTCTCCGAGTATTCTTTTTAATAAGAATTATCTATAGTGTATTCATTTAGTGTCAGTTGTGCTTTAATTGGTTTGTCTAATTAATGAAAAATGGTATTGCTTGTTTTATGTTTCATATTCCATATAAAGTAACCTTCTGTGTTAAAATTGTTTTTAATTTTACTACTTTTTTGTTGGGCTAACACTATACTGATGCCAGAAGCTTGGCTTCTGTGCATTGGTGCCAAATTGAAACTCGGAGACAGAGTTTTGGGTGAAGTTGAAAAGAATAGCTTTATTGCTTAGCCAGGCAAAGGGGGACACAGTGGGCTCATGCCCTCAAAAACAGTGTGTCCCAACCCAGGAGGATTTGGTGAGGAGTTTTTTGCGGTACGCGGGTCTCTCACTGTTGTGGCCTCTCCCGTTGTGGAGCACAGGCTCCGGACGCGCAGGCTCAGCGGCCATGGCTCACGGGCCCAGCCGCTCTGCGGCATGTGGGATCTTCCCGGACCGGGGCACGAACCCGCGTCCCCTGCATTGGCAGGTGGACTCTCAACCACTGCGCCATCAGGGAAGCCCTGTGCTTCGCAGATATAGTGTGGTATTTTTGTTGGTTTGTTTTAAGAAATTGAACGTTTGTGGCAACCCTATGTTTTTAGATGATTGATTTTTTTTTTTTTTTTTTTGCGGTACGCGGGCCTCTCACTGTTGTGGCCTCTCCTGCTGCGGAGCACAGGCTCCGCACGTGCAGGTCCAGTGGCTATGGTTCACGGGCCCATCTGCTCCGTGGCATGTGGGATCTTCCCGGACCGGGGCACGAACCCGCGTCCCCTGCATCGGCAGGCGGACTCTAAACCACTGTGCCACCAGGGAAGCCCTGGTGAGGAGTTTTATAGTAGTTGTTCAAGGGCAGAGTCGCTGATAAAATCAGGGTGTGTGCAGGGCCTGGCAGGGCCTGCACTCCTTTAATCCAGGCTCAGGTAGTCTCTTGATGAGCTTCTCTGGTTTCTTTCACCTGGCTTCAGGTTGTCTTCTTTGGAATGGAGAATGCTGACATCTTCCATTTGTTGGGGGTTTTAGTTCTGTAAAGAGCTCAAAGATAGTGTTATGTGTATCCCTTGAGGGGGAACCAGGACCTGCCCCAAGGCTGCACTGTTGTTTCTTGGCTGCTCCTCCCTTGTCTCTGCATCCCCTCACTTCCCTGATTAGCAACTGTTTGAATCTGCACTTTGAACTCAGGGAAGGTCATGGAGACTGGAGTCTGTTCCTTACAGACAAGGAAGCTGGGACAGGTAAAGCCTTCTGTGCCCAGAAGCCCCACAGGTCCTGCTTAGTTTCAATTATATTCTCATGCCATAGAGTTTTGGGGATCATATATATTATCTATACATTCTTTAAATCTAGATTTATGATCATCAGTGGATATTGAAAATTTTTTGGTACTTTTACATGACTTCCTGCATTTATTGTAAATCCTGTTTGGCAGCTAGCTTCTCTGCATGATTTCTCTTCAGTAATTAAATTTAGCACTTCCAGCTGCTTAAAAATTTGTTGGCCTTTCCTGTTCATTTGTGTTTCTTCATGTGTAAAATGTGGGACATCCACATAGTTTTACTTCTTTTAAAGTGCCATTTTATAGTCTGGGTTTGGCAGTTATGTACTGTGAGTGGTTTACTTTCTTATTCTAAATATGAATCTAAAATTTTAATTTTAAACTAAATATCAATGTGATGTATATCAGATATGTGATTGCCCTAAGTGACTTGCTTCTAGTAATTTATACGTATTTATAGTTTTTTTTCTTAGAATGTCAGACTAGGTTATTTGTAATGATGTATAATTTCAGCCACCTGTATTCTTTAAGTACAGGTATAAGCAGTTACACAGAACTATAAGTTGGGCTAATTGCCATAGGATTTAATGAATCTTTTGGTTATAATATAGCAGAATAATTTTAAACATAAGAAATCTTGTGTCTCTTTTTTTAACAGTACTTTACAATTATATTTGTGTGAGGGATATTTTTTGATATAGGTAGTTTGAGAAGGTGTTTACTGATACTACTGAGCCACATATCTGTCTTCAGAGTGTATCATGCTTATAATTCAAGGCCCATTATTCTCCATTACTGGAGAAAGCACTTTTCATAGGTAAAGTAGTTCCTTGTAATAAATTATGAGCATCTACCTATAGCTTACTATTTTTAGATGTCTCAAATGGTCATTATTTAAAATATTAATGAGTTCATATGTGAACAGCCAATAAAGGTCCTGGTATAATCTTAACCTGTGGACTTACTTAGAATTGTAGTATTCAAACTGTTAATATTTCAGGTCCTTTATTGAGAATTTGATTTTACAAATGGATGTATGGTGTATGGTTGATTAGGCAAGTTAAAATAATTACCAGCCTAATTCCCCAAATCTGTTGTGCTGTTTTATTCTTCATTTATATTACATTCTAAAATACAATTTGCTGACATAATACATTGATAAGGCATCAGATAGAGGAGCGGCAACAATACAGGTGTTGTTGTTTTAACTGGTAATTATCTTTGATTGTTCCTTGTTTTCAGCAGAGTATTAGACCATTGAATATAATACACTAGATGAAAGTTTTAATTTGAGAATGAAAAATTGCATCTAAAAGTAAATGGTGATTTAAAAAATTATTTTAAAAATTGTTTATTACTGAAATTCATTTGGAATCGCAAGTGGCCCTGAGTAGCCTAAACAGTCTTCAAAGAAAAAAAAGAACAAAATCAGGAGCACTCAAACTTCCTGATTTTAATATTTACTACAAAGCTGTAATAATCATGGTACTGGCACTATTACAGACACGTATAAGAGAATAATAGAATTTCAAATCCAAAAATAAATTTGTTCATATAAGGCCAGTTGACTTTTGACAAGGGTGACAAGGTAGTTCAATGAGAAAAGAATAAGTCTCTAAAGCAAATTGTGCAGACATAACTGGATATCCACATGCAAAAGAATAAAGTTGATCCTTAACCTCATACCATATATACAAATTGACTCAAAATAGATCAGTGACCTAAACATAAGAGTGAAATCATAAACTCTTAGAAGATAATATAGTGGTAACTCTTCATGACTGTGTATGTAGAAACGGATTCTTAGATATGACACCAAAAGCGAAAGAAGAAAAGAAAAAATGGATAATTGGATGTCATGAAATTTAAAAACTCTGTGTATCAAAGGACATTATCAAGAATGTAAAAAAATTACCTATAGAATGGGAGAAAATACTTGCAAATCTGTATCTCATAAAAGGGTCTATTATCCAGATGTTAAGATTTCTCTCAACTCAACAACAAAAAACTAAACAACCCAAATGAAAAATGAGCAAAGAACTTAAATGGACTTTTCTCCAAGGATATACAAATGGCCCACAAACCCATGAAAAGGTGTTCAGCATTAGTCATTAGGGACAAGCTAAAATAAAACAGATAGGGAATAACAAATGTTGGCAACGATATGGAGATATTAGAACCTTTATACACTGTTGGTGGAATGTAAAATGGTATAGATGCTGTGGAAACAGTTTAGTAGTTCCTCATAAATATAAAAGAATTACCATGTGACCTAGCAATTCCACTCCTAGTGCCATATCCGAAAGAACTGAAAATAGTTACTCAGACAAGTACATGTGCATGCATGTGTAGTTTATCATGTGTGTCATCTTGAGTAGGATGCCCAGATAGCTGTTTAAAATATTACCTCTGGGTGTGTCTGTGAGGGTGTTTCCAGAAGAGATTAGCATTTGAATAATAGAGTGAATAAAGAAGATCAGTGCCAATGGGTATCATCCAATCCATTGAGGGCATGAATAGTGCAGAAAGGTGGAGGAAGAGTGAATTCATTCTCTCTAATTTAGCTGAGACATTTATCTTCTCCTGACCTTGGACATTGGTACTCCTGGTTCTCAGGCTTTCAGACTAAGACAGGGACTTATGCCATTAGCCCCTCAGTTCCTGGGCTGAATTACACCACCAGTTTTCCTGGTTCTCCAGCTTTCAAATGGTGGATTGTGGTACTTCTTGATCCCATGAAACAATGGCTTTAATAAATATCCTCTTATATATATGTCTCTATATCTTACTGGTTCTGTTCCTCTGGAGAACCCTGACTAATACAATGCATTTTCATAGCAGCACTATTCACAATAGCCAAAAGGTGGAAACAGCCAAAATGTCCATCAGTGGATGAGTAGATATATAAATTGTGGTATGTGCATAAAATGGAATATTATGCAGTAATAAAAAAGGAGTAAAGAGTTGATACATTCTACAGTAAACATGATCCTCAAATTTTAATGCTAAATGCAAGAAGCCAAAGACAGAAAAATATATTGTATATATCATTTATATGAAATATTCAGAATAGATAACTCCATAAAGACAGAATGCAGATTGGTGGTTGCCATTGGTTGGGGAGTAGAGAATGGGGAGAAACTGCTAAATGGATAAACGGTTGACTTTGGAGTGATGGAAATGTTTTGGAACTAGATATATGTGGTGGTTGTACAACATTGTTAATGTACTTAATGCCACTGAATTGTGCAGTTTAAAGTGGCTAATTTATGTGAATTTCACCCTAATTATTTTTAAAAATATTTTTTAGTATTTGCACCTATTGAGTATTGCAAAAGGCTTAAAAGAGTTTATTTTGCTGAGTTGCTAGATACTATAATCCTCCTGATTAGGAAATTAGGGGAAAGAACATGTTGGATGGAAAATTGAGAAGAGTAGTTTAGAACATATTGAGGGTTTGGTTTTTGGGATGCTGCAGATGGACATATCTGATAGCAATTCGGAAATACAGATTTAGTGCCTAGATAAGATATGTTTGGATATTTGAGTTATATTTGGATGTTTTTAGCTGATTCATAGTAATTGATGTGTCACTCTTATTGAGCCACCGATATAGTGGATAAGAAGAGTACCAAGGCATCTTAACAACTGAGTGTTATAGCATCCTTTGGCAAGTACTCCGTTGAACTAATTCATTTACCATTACATTCACGCTTTCAAACTTTAGGCATTTAGTAATTTCCAGTCATCCTATTAGGTTTCTTTGGGAGGCTTTAATTCCCATACCCCAAGTAAGTTATTTCATTCATACTTTTTCCCCCTCCTCAAAACCAAGTGCCCCACTCTACCCATATTGTCAGCCAAAGCCCTTAACTCATTTATTGGAAAAGTAGATTTCATCAGAGTGGAATGAACACTGTCTGTCCATCACCAAGCTAATCAATATATATATTTTTGTGTTAATTTCTCTGGCATCAGAGAGCACCACCTTTTTCAGTGGCAAATCTGTTTGGCTGTTTTTTGGGGCCCTTCCTCACTCCCACTTCTCAAGACTTTATTTCACTTCTCTCTTTCCGTAATCAAGCTTCCTTTTCCCCTAGGAAAGAACAGGAGCATGTTATAATATATTCCATCTTTAAATAAACTAAAAACAAACTCAGAACCTTCTCTTGACTTTACTTTCCTTCCTCCTGTTTTTCTTTCAGTCTAGTTGTCAAGCTTTACATTGTTTTTCGACATATATTCTCTCTCTTTCCTCTGAGCTTCCTCATGACTTTTTGGCTTCTTGGCAATCAGGCTTCTACTACCACCACTATTCCCTTGAAACTTCCTGGGATTACCAATGACCTCAGTGTAATCAAAACCAGTATTTACCTCTTTTTGTTTTTATTTTAGTAAACTTCATCTCAGTATGTAATGCTGTTGACTGCTCTCTGCTGTCTGGACTCGTTCTCAATAGTTTTTGTAGCTTCTTTTCTCTGTGTAGCCTTTAAATGGGGAAGTTCCTTGGGACTTTATCCTAAGCCTTCTCTTACGTGTCTGTGTTCCATTGCTAAGTAATGTAACCTGTTTTCATACTTCTTAAATACTATGTTTAGTCTGGTAATTTTGGTATTTATGTCTGTGGTCCAAGTTCCTTTTCTGAGTGCCAGACTTATTTATTTAACCTTATTTTACATATCCACTTGGATTTTTCACAAACATCACGGTACTATGTAGCCTGAGTTTTACGAGCTTGATCTCTAGATTCAAATAGCCAAGGTTTTGATATGGACTCTAATACTCAGTATTTTAACCTTCATAACTTCTCCGTTCTTGAGTCCCTCATTTGTGAAGTGAGGATTATAACAGAGTTGTGAGAGTTAAATGAGATCCATGTAGAACATCAAGAACAATGTCTAGCATATAGTAAACACTCAATTATACACGAGCTGCTATTATCTTATTACATCATACTTAATATGTTTTAAAAGGGCTCTTGATTTTCCTTTCCTACCAACCTACCAAATCAGAAAGCTGAGAGTCATCCTTGAATTCTTGCCCTCCTCTCTGCTGTGCATTCAAACATCCTGAAGTTCAGTCTTTATAATTTGTCTTGAAATTATGTACTTGTATCATTTCTCTCTCTTTAGCTTAGACTACCATCTTTCATCTGCAGGACAGCAACAGCCTCCTATTTTTAATCTTACTCCATTCTCATATGTTTTCTACGTATCAGTCCAAATGATCCTAAAACATGAACGGGGTCATACCGTCTCCTTCTTTACATAACATTTCAGTGGTTTTCTATCACATGTTTTTTAAAAAAATTCCAAAGCACTTATCATAGCTTTTGAGGCCCTGCGTGATCTGACTTCTACTTTTTTCCCATTTCATCTTCTGCTACTCTCCCCATGTTATTTTGCATTAATCACACTAATCTTACAACTCTTACAACATGTTGATCTCTTTCTTCTGTCAGAGTATCTATATATTCACTTGCTTAAGAGATATTTATTGAGCGTTGGCTGTGTACAAGACACTGTTCTGGGCCTGAGAATAAAAGAATTTCCAAAAATGACATAAATACGTGATCTCTTAGAACTTACTTTTTTTTTTTTTTACATCTTTAATGGAGTATAGTTGCTTTACAATGGTGTGTTAGTTTCTGCTTTATAACAAAGTGAATCAGTTATACGTATACATATGTTCCCATATCTCTTCCCTCTTGCGTCTCCCTCCCTCACACCCTCCCTATCCCACCCCTCCAGCCGGTCACAAAGCACTGAGCTGATCTCCCTGTGCTATGCGGCTGCTTCCCACTAGCTATCTACCTTACGTTTGGTAGTGTATATATGTCCATGCCTCTCTCTCGCTTTGTCACAGCTGACCCTTCCCCCTCCCAGTATCCTCAAGTCCATTCTCTAGTAGGTCTGTGTCTTTATTCCTGTCTTACCCCTACGTTCTTCATGACATTTTTTATTCTTAAATTCCATATATATGTGTTAGCATACGGTATTTGTCTTTCTCTTTCTGACTTACTTCACTCTGTATGACAGACTCTAGGTCGATCCACCTCATCACAAATAGCTCAATTTTGTTTCTTTTTATGGCTGAGTAATATTCCATTGTATATATGTGCCACATCTTCTTTATCCATCCATCCGATGACGGACACTTAGGTTGTTTCCATCTCCGGACTACTGTAAATAGAGATGCAATGAACATTTTGATACATGACTCTTTTTGAATTATGGTTTTCTCAGGGTATATGTCCAGTAGTGAGATTGCTGGGTCATATGGTAGTTCTATTTGTAGTTTTTTAAGGAACCTCCGTACTGTTCTCCACAGTGGCTGTATCAATTTACATTCCCACCAGCAGTGCAAGAGGGTTCCCTTTTCTCCACACCCTCTCCAGCATTTATTGTTTCTAGATTTTTTGATGATGGCCATTCTGACTGGTGTGAGATGATATCCCATTGTAGTTTTGATTTACATTTCTCTAATGATTAATGACGTTGAGCATTCTTTCATGTGTTTGTTGGCAATCTGTATATCTTCTTTGGAGAAATGTCTATTTAGGTCTTCTGCCCATTTTTGGATTAGGTTGTTTCGTTTTTGTTTTTGTTTTTTTTTGGTTGTTTGGTTTTTTGTTTTGAGCTGCTTGTAAATTTTGGAGATTAATCCTTTGTCAGTTGCTTCATTTGCAAATATTTTGTCCCATTGTGAGGGTTGTCTTTTGGTCTTGTTTATGGTTTCCTTTGCTATGCAAAAGCTTTGAAGTTTCATTATGACCCATTTGTTTATTTTTGTTTTTATTTCCATTTCTCTAGGAGGTGGGTCAAAAAGGATCTGGCTGTGATTTATGTCATAGAGTGTTCTGCCTATGTTTTCCTCTAAGAGCTTGATAGTTTCTGGCCTTACATTTAGGTCTTTAATCCATTTTGAGCTTATTTTTGTGTATGGTGTTAGGGAGTGATCTAATCTCATACTTTCACATGTACCTGTCCAGTTTTCCCAGCACCGCTTATTGAAGAGACTGTCCTTTCTCCACTGTACATTCCTGACTCCTTTATCAAAGATAAGGTGACCATATGTGCATGGGTTTATCTCTGGGCTTTCTATCCTGTTCCATTGATCTATCTTTCTGTTTTTGTGCCAGTACCATACTGTCTTGATTACTGTAGCTTTGTAGTATACTCTTAAGTGCAGGAGCCTGATTCCTCCAGCTCCGTTTTTTGTTCTCAAGATTGCTTTGGCTATTCGGGGTCTTTTGTGTTTCCATACTTGTGAAATTTTTTGTTCTAGTTCTGTGAAAAATACCAGTGGTAGTTTGATAGGGATTTCATTGAATCTGTAGATTGCTTTGGGTAGTAGAGTCACTTTCACAATGTTGATTCTTCCAATGCAAGAACATGGTATATCTCTCCATCTATTTGTATCATCTTTGATTTCTTTCATCAGTGTCTTATAATTTTCTGCATACAGGTCTTTTGTCTCCTTAGGTAGGTTTATTCCTAGATATTTTATTCTTTTTGTTGCAGTGGTAAATGGGAGTGCTTTCTTGATTTCACTTTCAGATATTTCATCATTAGTGTATAGGAATGCTAGAGATTTCTGTGAATTAATTTTGTATCCTACTTTACCAAATTCATTGATTAGCTCTAGTAGTTTTCTGGTAGCATCTTTAGGATTCTCTATGTATACTATCATGTCATCTGCAAACAGTGACAGCTTTACTTCTTCTTTTCTGATTTGGATACCTTTTATTTCCTTTCCTTCTCTGATTGCTGTGGCTAAAACTTCGAAAACTATGTTGAATAAGAGTGGTGACAGTGGGCAACCTTGTCTTGTTCCTGATCTTAGTGGAAATGCTTTCAGTTTTTCACCATTGAGGACGATGTTGGCTGTGGGTTTGTCGTATATGGCCTTTATTATGTTGAGGAAAGTTCCCTCTATGCCTACTTTCTGCAGGGTTTTTATCGTAAATGGGTGTTGAATTTTGTTGAAAGCTTTCTCTGCATCTATTGAGATGATCATATGGTTTTTCTCCTTCAATTTGTTAATATGGTGTATCACGTTGATTGATTTGCGTATATTGAAGAATCCTTGCATTCTTGGAATAAATCCCACTTGATCATGGTGTATGATCCGTTTAACGTGCTGTTGGATTCTGTTTGCTAGTATGTTGTTGAGGATTTTTGCATCTATGTTTATCAGTGATACTGGCCTGTAGTTTTCTTTCTTTGTGACATCCTTGTCTGGTTTTGGTATCAGGGTGATGGTGGCCTCGTAGAATGAGTTTGGGAGTGTTCCTCCCCCTGCTATATTTTGGAAGAGTTTGAGAAGGATAGGTGTTAGCTCTTCTCTAAATGTTTGATAGAATTCGCTTGTGAAGCCATCCTGGGCTTTTGTTTGTTGGAAGATTTTTAATCACAGTTTCAATTTCAGTGCTTGTAATTGGTCTGTTCATATTTTCTATTTCTTCCTGATTCAGTCTTGGCAGGTTGTGCATTTCTAAGAATTTGTCCATTTCTTCCAGGTTGTCCATTTTATTGGCATAGAGTTGCTTGTAGTAATCTCTCATGATCTTTTTTATTTCTGCAGTGTCAGTTGTTACTTCTCCTTTTTCATTTCTAATTCTATTGATTTGAGTCGTCTCCCTTTTTTCTTGATGAGTCTGGCTAATGGTTTATCAATTTTGTTTATCTTCTCAAAGAACCAACTTTTAGTTTTATTGATCTTTGCTATTGTTTCCTTCATTTCTTTTTCATTTATTTCTGACCTGATTTATATGATTTCTTTCCTTCTGCTAACTTTGGGGTTTTTTTGTTCTTCTTTCTCTAATTGCTTGAGGTGCAAGGTTAGGTTGTTAATTCGAGATGTTTCCTGTTTCTTGAGGTAGGATTGTATTGCTATAAACTTCCCTCTTAGAACTGCTTTTGCTGCATCCCATAGATTTTGGGTCATCCTGTCTCCATTGTCATTTGTTTCTAGGTATTTTTTGATTTCCTCTTTGATTTCTTCAATGATCACTTTGTTATTAAGTAGTGTATTGTTTAGCCTCCATGTGTTTGTATTTTTTACAGATCTTTTCCTGTAATTGATATCTAGTCTCATAGCGTTGTGGTCAGAAAAAATACTTGATACAATTTCAATTTTCTTAAATTTACCAAGGCTTGATTTGTGACCCAAGGTATGATCTATCCTAGAGAATGTTCCATGAGCACTTGAGAAAAATGTGTATTCTGTTGTTTTTGAATGGAATGTCCTATAAATATCAATTAAGTCTGTCTTGTTTAATGTATCATTTAAAGCTTGTGTCTCCTTACTTTTTTCATTTTGGATGATCTGTCCATTGGAGAAAGTGGGGTGTTAAAGTCCCCTACTATGAATGTGTTACTGTCGATTTCCCCTTTTATGGCTGTTAGTATTTGCCTTATGTATTGAGGTGCTCCTATGTTGGCTGCATAAATATTTACAATTGTTATATCTTCTTCTTGGATCGATCCCTTGATCATTATGTAGTGTCCTTCTTTGTCTCTTCTAATAGTCTTTATTTTAAAGTCTGTTTTGTCTGATGTGAGAATTGCTACTCCAGCTTTCTTTTGGTTCCCATTTGCATGGAATATCTTTTTCCATCCCCTTACTTTCAATCTTTATGTGTCTCTAGGTCTGAAGTGGGTCTCCTGTAGACAGCAAATATATGCGTCTTATTTTTGTATCCATTCAGCCAATCTGTGTCTTTTGGTGGGAGCATTTAGCACATTAACATTTAAGGTAATTATCAATATGTATGTTCCTATTCCCATTTTCTTAATTGTTTTGGGTTCGTTATTGTAGGTCTTTTCCTTCTCGTGTGTTTCTTGCCTAGAGATGTTCCTTTAGCATTTGTTGTAAAGCTGGTTTGGTGGTGCTGAACTCTCTCAGCTTTTGCTTGTCTGTAAAGGTTTTAATTTCTCCATCAAATCTGAATGAGATCCTTGCTGGGTAGAGTAATCTTGGTTGCAGGTTTTTCTCCTTTATCACTTTAAATATGTCCTGCCAGTCCCTTGTGGCTTGCAGAGTTTCTGCTGACAGATCAGCTGTTAACCTTATGGGGATTCCCTTGTGTGTTGTTGTTTTTCCCTTGCTGCTTTTAATATGTTTTCTTTGTATTTAATTTTTGAGTTTGATTAATATGTGTCTTGGCATATTTCTCCATGGATTTATCCTGTATGGGACTCTCTGTTCTTCCTGGACTTGATTAACTATTTCCTTTCCCATATTAGGGAAGTTTTCAACTATAATCTCTGCAAATATTTTCTCAGTCCCTTTCTTTTTCTCTTCTTCTACTGGAACCCCTATAATTCGAATGTTGGTGTGTTTGATGTTGTCCCAGAGGTCTCTGAGACTGCCCTCAATTCTTTTCATTCTTTTTTCTTTATTCTGCTCTGCAGTAGTTATTTCCACTATTTTATCTTCCAGGTAACTTATCCGTTCTTCTGCCTCAGTTATTCTGCTATTGATCCCATCTAGAGTATTTTTAATTTCATTTATTGTGTTGTTCATCATTTGTTTCATCTTTAGTTCTTCTAGGTCCTTGTTAAATGTTTCTTGCATTTTGTCTATTCTATTTCCAAGATTTTGGATCATCTTTGCTATCATTATTCTGAGTTCTTTTTCAGGTAGACTGCCTATTTCCTCTTCATTTGTTAGGTCTGGTGGGTTTTTATCTTGCTCCTTTATCTGCTGTGTGTTTTTCTGTCTTCTCATTTTGCTTATCTTACTGTGTTTGTGATGTCCTTTTTGCAGGCTGCAGGTTCGTAGTTCCTGTTGTTTTTGTTGTCTGTCCCCAGTGACTAAGGTTGTTTCAGTGGGTTGTGCAGGCTTCCTGGTGGAGGGGACTAGGGCCTGTGCTCTGGTGGATGAGGCTGGATCTTGTCTTTCTGGTGGGCAGGTCCACGTCTGGTGGTGTGTTTTGGGGTGTCTGTGGCCTTATTATGATTTTAGGCAGCCTCTCTGCTAATGGGTGGCGTTGTGTTACTGTCTTGGTAGTTGTTTGGCATAGGATGTCCAGCACTGTAGCTTGCTGGTCGTTGATTGAAGCTGGGTGCTGGTGTTGAGATGGAGATCTCTGGGAGATTTTCACCGTTTGATATTATGTGGAGCTGGGAGGTCTCTTGTGGACCAGTGTCCTGAAGTTGGCTCTTCCTCCTCAGAGGCACAGCACTGACTGCTGGCTGCTGCAACAAGAGCCTTTCATCCACAGAGCTCAGAATAAAAGGGAGAAAAAGTAGAAAGAAAGAATTAGTGGAAGTAGAAAGAGAGAAAGAAAGAAAGATAGGAGGGAGGGAGGAAGGAAGGAAGGAGGGAAGGAAGGAGAAAAAGAAAGGATATAAAGTAAAATAAAATAAAGATAAAATATAATAAAGTTATTAAAATAAAAAAATAATTAAGAGAAAAAAAGAAAAAAATTAAAACAAAAAAATGGATGGATAGAACCCTAGGACAAATGGTGGAAGCAAAGCTATACAGACAAAATCTCACACAGAAGCATACACATACACGCTCACAAAAAGAGGTAAAGGGGAAAAAATAATCTTGCTCTCAAGTCCACTTCCTTAATTTGGGATGATTTGTTGTCTATTCATGTATTCCACAGATGCAGAGTTCATCAAGTTGATTGTGGAGCTTTAATCCGCTGCTTCTGAGGCTGTTGGGAGAGATCTCCCTTTCTCTTCTTTGTTCTCACAGCTCCCAGGGGCTCAGCTTTGGATTTGGCCCCGCCTCTGCGTGTAGGTCGGGGGCGGGCGTCTGTTCTTCACCCAGACAGCACGGGGTTAAAGGAGCCGCTGATTCAGGGACTCTGGCTCACTTAGGCCGGGGGGGAGGGAGGGGCACAGCGTGCGGGGCGGGCCTGTGCCGGCAGAGGCCGCCGTGACGTTGCACCACTGAGGCGTGCTGTGCGTTCTCCCGGAGTAGTTGACCCTGGGTTCCGGGACCCTGCCAGTGGTGGGCTGCACAGGCTCCCTGAAAGGGGGGTGTGGATAGTGACCTGTGCTCGCACACAGGCTTCTTGGTGGCGGCAGCAGCAGCCTTAGCGTCTCATACCCGTCTCTGGGGTCCGCGCTTTTAGCCGCGGCTCGCGCCCGTCTCTGGAGCTCCTTTAAGCAGCGCTCTTAATCCCCTCTCCTCGCGCACCAGGAAACAGGTAAGAAAAAGTCTCTTGCCTCTTCGGCAGCTCCAGACTTTTCCCCGGACTCCCTCCCGGCTAGCCGTGGCGCACTAACCCCCTGCAGGCTGTGTTCACGCCGCCAACCCCAGTCCTCTCCCTGCGCTCTGACCGAAGCCCGAGCCTCAGCTCCCAGCCCCGCCCGCCCCGGCGGGTGAGCAGACAAGCCTCTCGGGGTGGTGAGTGCCGGTCGGCCCTGATTCTCTGTGCGGGAATCTCTCCGCTTTGCCTCCCGCACCCCTGTTGCTGTGCTCTCTTTCTCGGCTTCGAAGCTTTCCCCCTCCGCCACCCGCAGTCTCCGCCCGCGAAGGGGCTTCCTAGTGTGTGGAAAACTTTCCACCTTCACAGCTCCCTCCCACTGGTGCAGGTCCCGTCCCTATTCTTTTGTCTCTGTTTATTCTGTTTTCTTTTGGCCTGCCCAGGTACGTGAGGGGTTTCTTGCCTTTTGGGAGGTCTGAGGTCTTCTGCCAGCATTCAGTAGGTGTTCTGTAGGAGTTGTTCCGCGGGTAGGTGTATTTCTGGTGTATCTGTGGGGAGGAAGGTGATCTCCGCGTCTTACTCTTCCGCCATGTTCCCGGAAGCCTCCCTCTCAGAGCTCAGAAGTTACTCTTGAGAGAAAACAGATTATAAACATTAAAATTAAGGTGTTGATTCTAAAGATAGACTGTAGGAAGTGCTGTGGAGAAGAAAACAAATGTTGTGTGGCCATTTTAAATAGCGTGATAGGAAGGCCCAGAAAACACAACTTAACGGAGGTGAAGGAGTAAGCGATGTGGATGGCAGGGGGAAGCGCGTTCCAGAGAGAGTGAACACATGGTACCAAAGTTTTCAGGCAGATTTATACCTGGAACATTTGAAGGATAATAAGAAAGCCAGTATTTTTGGATTGGATGAGTTAATGGGCAAATAGAAGGAAATGAGGATAAAGAGTTAATGTTGGGCTAGATCATGTAAGACATTATGAGCTATTACAATGAATTTGATTCTTAACATTTGGGAAACTCTTGGAGGGTAATGAGCAGAGAAGTAACAATCTGAGTAAAATTTTAAGTGCTTCACTCTGGTTGCTGTTTTAGGAAGAGACTGAAGGGAGGCAAGGGCCTAAATAGGAAGATCAGTTACTGCACTGACTGATGTAGGAAATGATTACTTGGACTAGGCTAATGGCAGTGAAGGTAGTAAGAAGTGGTTGTATCTTAATCTATTTCATTTTAGAGCTAACAGGATATGCTGATGGATTTAATGTGTCAGTGTTGAGAGAATGAAGGGTATTAAGGCTGACTGGAAGGTTTTGGTTTGAGCAGCTAGAAGAATGGAGTTGCTCAGGTGATAAGACTTTAGAAGGAGCAGGTTAGGGCAGTGAGGTAAGGTCAGGAGCCCAGGTTTTTTTTGTTTGTATTTTGTTTGTGTGGTACGCGGGCCTCTCACTGTTGTGGTCTCTCCCGTTGCGGAGCACAGGCTCCGGACGCGCAGGCTCAGCGGTCATGGCTCACGGGCCCAGCTGCTCCGCGGCATGTGGGATCTTCCCGGACCGGGGCACGAACCTGTGTCCCCTGCATCGGCAGGCGGACTCTCAACCACTGCGCCACCAGGGAAGCCCAGGACCCCAGTTTTGAACATGTTAAGTTTGAAATGCCTATGAGCCATCCAAGTGGAGATGTTCATCAGGCAGTTGGGTATAGAAACTTGAAATTCCTGGGAGGAATGTAGGCTCAGGATACAAATTTGGGAGTCCCCACTGTAACTGGTGGTATTTAATGCCATAATCAGGACGATATCACCACGTGAGTCAGTAGCAACAGAAAGTTGTTCTTGCTGTGGGTAGATAGAAGGCCAGAAACCGGTGGTTCTGAAAGTCTAATTTTAAAAGTTTTGGAAAGAATAAAATGTCAAAGGATGCTGATATGTTAAGAATAGGACTGCTCATTGACCATTTGTCTTCGCAAAGTGTGCTTTATGTTTCTGCTTTTTACTTGTCTAATTTCCAGCCTTTATCTTCCCCTTTCTAAGTCATCTCAGAGGCCTCCAGGGACCATCCTACCAAAGTTGGTAACTCTTCCCTTCTGCAGGTTATATCTTAGGCCACCCCTCTTTTTTTTATTAACGTCATAATGAACAACTTTATAAGGTTATTCCTTTATTTACACATCATTATGTCTCATAATAGTGTCATTTTCAGTTCTTAGTAACAGATACATAATTGATGTCCAGTAAATATTTGTTTAATGGATAAAAGGATAGAACCCTTGGGAAGTCTATTAGATTTAATAGTGCGAAAATACATTTTTAACTTAGCATTTACTTCTTTGCCTTATTGGTGTTCATACATTAATAACTAATATTTGTTGGGTGTTCGTTGTATGTCAGTAAGCATTATAGTATGCTGGTTGATTCTCTATAATACCTTAATTTGACGTTTGAGTCTAGTATAAACATGAATATTTCTTCTGCTAGTTAATATTTTATAGGATTGGAAGTCTCTGTAGATTATATAGTTGGGTTATATATGGAGTTGGAAGTTATTTTAATAAGTAGGGAGAATGATCTTTAGAATACAGAAAATGTTCATACCATTCAGAGATTCCTCAACTGTTCATGCCTGCAAGGGTTGTATGCTGGTTTAAATAACAAGTTAAGGTCAGCAGGAAAGAAAGTTCATTCTTGGTTATTAGAGGCAATATCACTTAAATAATCACTTCTTTCCTTTAACATGAACCCTTCTTTTTTCCCCCATTCCAGGCAGTCTTAGTCTCTTTCTGAATTCTCATTGACAGACAGTGCAGGTGTATGCTTTATGTTATAGTTACTTGCTTCATGTTTTAATCTCCTCATGATTTCTGAATGTAGGGCTGGACTTCCATCCCCCTAAAGCTCCCAGCATAGTGCTTTTCACATAGCGTTTGCTCAGTCAGGTAAGTTGAAAGAGTTGATGTATGTAGCATCTTTTTTTTTTTTCGGTGTGCGGGCCTCTCACCGCTGTGGCCTCTCCCACTGCGGAGCACAGGCTCCAGTCGCGCAGGCTCAGCGGCCATGGCTCACGGGCCCAGCCACTCCGCGGCATGTGGGATGTGGGATCTTCCCGGACCAGGGCACGAACCCACGTCCCCTGCATCGGCAGGCGGACTCTCAACCACTGCGCCACCAGGGAAGCCCGTATGTAGCATCTTTGCTTTTAGGAATGTGTACCTCTCTTCACCCTGTCAGACAACGTGTGACCATATCTTGGAGGTGAGGTGGGAGAATCTGACCAATGGAGATGCAAATGTTTTGTCTCAGAACTTTATTAAATATCTGAAACTATAGTGTAGAATATTCATCCAGAAATATACTTTGCATGTGCACCTACAAAGGTTTATTTAAGGAGAAAGCAAATATATGGTTCCATTTTCAATATCTCTCTTTTTTTGGTGTGTGGAATTTCATTCAGTGGAGGTTGAAGAAAGAAGAGGAGGAACTATCCTGTCACTTCTTAGTAAATGCAAGCCACCAAAAATGAGGAAATTTAGATCTCATTTTTTACCTTTTAAATGCCTTTTTGTTCAGTTACAGCAAGAAAAAAAATTGCTTTGTAAATAATATATGGCATTTATTGATGCATAAGAATACAGCACATGCATATTATTTTATCTATATATTACTGAGAAGATCGCTGTGAAGAGAGTTATAATGGCATGATGTCTGGGTAATAATTTTTAGTTGACTCACTCTGTCAAATCATAGAAAAACATTTTTCTAATAAGTCAGTATTATGTGAAGGCACTGTCTTCTATAGAAAAGCAGAATATTTTTCCTTTGTGGGAATTTAACATACACATGTAAAATTTGTAAACATATGAATTTAACATACACATTTTCCTTTTAAAAGAATCCAAGTAAGTTATTATTTTAAAAGTTAAATTTTTATGTTTTGTATCATTTAGACAACTTTTTTTTTAGTTTTTTGTTATATATATATTTTTTATACAGCAGGTTCTGATTAGTTATCTGTTTTATACATATTGGTATATATATTGTCAATCCCAATCTCCCAATTCATGCCAGCACCACCACCGCCACCCCACCGCCCCCCGCTTTCCCCCCTTGGGGTCCATACGTTTGTTCTCTACATCTGTGTCTCCATTTCTGCCTTGCAAACCACTTCATCTGTACCATTTTTCTAGATTCCACATATATGTGTTAATATATGATATTTGCTTTTCTTTTTCTGACTTACTTCACTCTGTATGATACTCTCTAGGTCCATCCACGTCTCTACAAATGACCCAATTCCATTGTATATATGTACCACATCTTCTTTATGCATTCATCTGTCGATGGACGTTTAAGTTGCTTCCATGACCTGGCTATCGTAAATAGTCATGCAGTGAACATTGGGGTACATGTGTCTTTTTGAATTATGGTTTTCTCTGGGTATATGCCCAGTAGTGGGATTGCTGGGTCATATGGTAGTTCTATTTTTAGTTTAAGGAACCTCCATACTGTTCTCAGTAGTGGCTGTATCAATTTACATTCCCACCAACAGTGCAAGAAGGTTTCCTTTTCTCCACACCCTCTCCAGCATTTGTTGTTTGTATATTTTCTGATGATATATCCCATTCTAACTGGTATGAGGTGATACCTCATTGTAGTTTTGATTTGCATTTCTCTAATAATTAGTAATGTTGAGCAGCTTTTCATGTGCCTCTTGGCCATCTGTATGTCTTCTTTAGAGAAATGTCTATTTAGGTCTTCTGCCCATTTTTTGATTTGGTTGTTTATTTTTTTGATATTGAGCTGCATGAGCTGCTTTTAGAGATTAATCCTTTGTCAGTTGCTTCATTTGCAAATATTTTCTCCCATTCTGAGGATTGTCTTTTCATCTTGTTTATGGTTTCCTTTGCTGTGCAAAAGCTTTTAAGTATCATTCAGTCCCATTTGTTTGTTTTTATTTCCATTTCCCTAGGAGGTGGGTCAAAAAGGATCTTGCTGTGATTTATGTCATAGAGTGTTCTGCCTATGTTTTCCTCTTAGAATTTTATAGTGGCTGGCCTTACATTTAGGTCTTTAATCTATTTTGAGTTTATTTTTCTGTATGGTGTTAGGAAGTTTTCTAATTTCATTCTTTTACATGTAGCTGTCTAGTTTTCGCAGCACCACTTATTGAAGAGGCTGTCTTTTCTCCATTGTATATTCTTGCCTCCTTTGTCAAAGATAAGGTGACCACATGTGCGTGGGTTTGTCTCTGGGCTTTCTATCCTGTTCCATTGATCTATCTTTCTGTTTTTGTGCCAGTACCATACTGTCTTGATTATTGTAGTTTTGTAGTATATTTTGAAGTCAGGGAGCCTGATTCTTCCATCTCCGTTTTTCTTTATCAAGATTGCTTGGTGGGGCTTCCCTGGTGGTGCAGTGGTTGAGAGTCCGCCTGCCAATGCAGGGGACATGGGTTCATGCCCCGGTCCAGGAAGATCCCACATGCTGTGGGGTGGCTGGGCCCGTGAGCCATGGCCGCTGAGCCTGTGCATCCAGAGCCTGTGTTCCACAGTGGGAGGGGCCACAACAGTGAGAGGCCCATGTACTGAAAAAAAAAAAAAAAAGATTGCTTTGGCTATTCGGGGTCTTTTGTGTTCCCATACGAACTGTAAAATTTCTTGTTCCAGTTCTGTGAAAAATGCCATTGGTAATTTGATAGGAATTGCATTGAATCTGTAGATTGCTTTGGGTAGTATAGTCATTTTCACAATGTTGATTCTTCCAATCCAAGAACATGGCATATCTCTCCATCTGTTTGTGTCATCTTTGCTCTCCTTCATCAGTGTCTTATAGTTTTCTGTGTACAGTTCTTTTACCTCCTTAGGTAGGTTTATTCCTAGTATTTTATTCTTTTTGTTGCAATGGTGAATGGGATTGTTTCCTAATTTTTCTTTCTGATCTTTTGTTGTTAGGGTATAGGAATGCAAGAGATTTCTGTGCACTACTTTTTTATCCTGCTACTTTACCAAGTTCATTGATTAGCAGTTTTCTGGTGGCATCTTTAGGATTCTCTATGTATAGTATCATGTCATCTGCAAACAGTGACAGTTTAACTTCTTCTTTTCCAATTTGGATTTCTTTTTCTTCTCTGATTGCTGTGGCTAGGACTTCCAAAACTGTGTTGAATAATGGTGGTGAGAATGGACATCCTTGCCTTGTTCCTGATCTTAGAGGAAATGCTTTCAGTTTTTCACCATTTAGAATGGTGTTTGCTGTGTGTTTGTCATATATGGCCTTTATTATGTTGAGGTCAGTTCCCTCTATGCCCGCTTTCTGAAGAGCTTTTATCATAAATTGGTGTTGAATTTTGTCAAAAGCTTTTTCTGCTTCTATTGAGATGATGATATGGTTTTTATTCTTCAATTTGTTAATAATGCTGTATCACATTGATTGATTTGTGTATATTGAAGAATCCTTGCATCCCTGGGATAAATCCCACTTGATCATGGTGTATGACCCTTTTAATGTGTTGTTGGATTCTGTTTGCTAGTAGTTTGTTGAGGATTTTTGCATCAATATTCATCAGTGTTACTGGTCTGTAGTTTTTTTTTTGTGGTATCTTTGTTTGGTTTTGGTATCAGGGTGATGGTGGCCTCGTAGAATGGATAAGCTTTTTATGGTACATTTATATTTATCTTGTTTTGAATGTCAGTGAACAACAATGTAAGATTATTTACTTTGTTTAAAAACTAGTAAACTTGCCCTAACAGGAACTGTGGAAAGTATTATAATCGTTTTTTATCCTATTGTTAGAATGAAGGTAAACATTTTAAATTCAAACCAATACCCTCAGTAGCAAGTAGCTTGTTCTAGATTCTTTGCTTTGGAAAGAGTTTTTTTTCCTCCTGATTCCTCTCTCTTAACACAGTATGTGGCAGATAATAGATTGGTTGTTTACAGAATTAAAGAGGACTGCTTTACATTGTAATGTGACATCGTTTTTCTTTCACTTTCTGTAAAAGAGAGAAATTTTTACTTGGAAGTGAGATACAAAAGCAGGGAACCCATTTGTATTTCCTAAATTGCATCATACCATATTAACCAATAATTTACTCTATCTCATTCTTTGTTCCATTTCTTTTTTTTAATCCTCTTGACCAGTGCAGCAGGCATGATTCATTTTTCATTGTTTATCCTCCTGTTAACAGATAAGGTTTATCCTCTTGTTAACGAAAATAATTAAAATGGATAGAAGCAATGAAAATAGATAATAAGGAAATCTTGTAGAGAATGTACAAGCTTCTAAATAATTGGTCTTTTATTTTAGCTTGATATTTAATATAGACAGTGATATTCTTATTTCAATAATAGTGCCTAACATTTACTTGGTGCTTAACATGTGCCAGTGTCTCAGAGTGCTTTGCATGGCATATCTGTTTTATCTTTGGAACCCTAAAGTTGTTTTACAGAGGAGGGCATTACTGTTAGGCCCATTATACAGAATAAGGAAGCTGAGGCTAGAGAGGCTTAATAATTTCCTCAGAGTTATACAGTTAACATGGGCGTTAGAATCTGGATTTGAATCCCTTTTGTTTTTTTACTTTGTACTTATAATTCAGTTATGTCAGTTATTGTCTTATTTTAATTATTATTCATGTTACAGAGTCAAATTGAAATAAAATATTTGTAAATTTAAAAAAATCATAGAGATTAGAAGGAATTAACTTCATATACAAATAATGACTGAACTATGAGAAATTCAGGTATTTGGCTATATATGTTACCCATTGTATCAAGGAATCAGTAAATGACTGCACTTTTATTTAGGTATAATATTTTTATTAAGACTGAAGATATTTTGTTAAATTCAACTTAAATACCTTTCTTTTCCCTTTTTACAAACTTACATTCTTTTCCTATATAAAAATCGTTAAGATAATTGAGTCACTGTTATGGTGGAGGAAATGTATTATTTAAGGTAAAGGTTTTCCTCAACGGAAAATGGACATGATAGTCAATTACTTATTGTTTATCTTACTGTAGTATAGTAAGTTAGCAGAGTGATGGCTTCCTTAGGAAGAGAAAACTGGGACTTGGAGGCATTCCCAAATCACAGGGCAGTAACCATAATAACCCTGAAACCAACAGAGTCTGTTACTTGGCAGTTTTGATGTTATATCAGTTTTGTACATCTGTACTGTTCAACATGGTAGGCACTTGCCCTGTATGGCTATTAATCTCTTGAAATGTGGCTAATGTGTACTGAGATGTGCTGCAAGAGTAAAGTAAACATCATTTTCAAAGATAGTAAGAAAATTTTAAATTATCTTATGAATAATTTTTGTGTTCATTTTCTCAGACCTATCTTCCATTTTACAAATTCTTCTGTTTAATTCATTCCTGATTTTTAAATTTCAGTGAACGTCCTTTTCATTTGTAGAACTATTTTTTATTCTTTTCCATTATTTCAATTTTATAAATAAAACCTTAATCTTTATTATGTATATAATTCTTTCACATCTTTAATAATTTGCAGCATACTCATTTTTTTAAAGGCTTTTTAAAAAATTTATTATTTTTAAATTTATTCGTTTGGCTGTGTCGGTTCTTAGTCGCGGCATGTGGGATCTTTGTTGCGGATATTTCGTTGCAGCGCATGGGCTCTCTCGTTGTGGCATGTGGGCTCCAGAGCACATGGCCTCAGTAGTTGTGGCCCGTGGGCTATCTAGTTGTGGCACGCAGGCTTAGTAATTGCCACGCAGGATTAGTTGCCCCAAGGCATGTGGGATCTTAGTTTCATGACCAGGGATCGAACCTGCATCCCCTGCATTGGAAGGCAGATTCTTAACCACTGGACCGCCAGGGAAGTCCTGAAGCATACTGATTTTATAGCTTAATTAATAATATAATATTGGTGGAGGGGGTGTGTAACCTTGCTGTTTGTTATGTTTTCTGACTATAGTTCATTGCATAATTGCATAGTGCATTGTGAATTGTGAATGTGGTTTATCTACAGCATAACCTTATCAGTGAGGATTCATACTTTGTCTGAAGGTGTGTCTCTTCGGAGGTGTGTCTCTTTCATATTTGCTTCTGCCTTATTTCCTGGGCATATTAACAGCCAGTACTGCTTTAACATTAATTTGTTAAATTGGACCGCAAGCCAGTGTATATGCAGGCCTATGATTATGAACTCTTAGGTTACATGTTTCCTCCACTCAGAGCAGGCAGAGAGATACAAGGTTGTTATCTCCCTCAGCTGGTTGACATATTTCCTTTCAGTGAGAGTATACTTTTAAAGGTAATGGGTTTGTGATGATGTCTAAGTTTAAACTCCCTACCTTACACTGGCCCAAGGCGTGTCTTCTGTCTCCATGTGGTCATTAAACCAAAGGCCATTGGTCTTTAATGAGAACCCTCTCACAACATGCATCCACATAGATACACTTGCTCAAACTCTTAGCTAAGGCAGTGATAGTACCTGTTTATTCTTACTTCTTTGGTTTTGAAATCTTCATTTGATTTTTGTTACAGAGGGTTTTCTTTACTTTCTTTCAAGTCCAACTCTGCATTTAAGACAATTTTTTTCTGTGTTTTAGTTAGCAGTTCTGGATGTTTTATAGTGGTTTATTTTGAACAATATTTGCCAGAAATGTTATCCAAGTAATTGTCTATAAGTAAAGAATTGATTATGATTCATAATTTAGATGAGGAGAAGGAGCTCTGTCTACATACAGAACAGCCATATAAACTCAAACCATATAAGACTGCAAAATTAATTTACATTAATTTTTCAAAAGAACTGTTTCCTGATGAGCCCCTAAAATGTACATGGAAGGAATTTTTTGAGAGAATACTGGGGCATTTTCATTACTTTAGGTATCTGTATAGTAAAAGCTATATCCTATCATAATTAGGAATAGGAGGGTTGTTAATGTGTTTTATCTCTAAGTTACTGGCTTGTTTTGCTTCTTTAACTATGAGTTCATAATTGATAAAAATACAAATTACATGATTAGGAGAAAAAGAGTTTAAAATTATATAGTAATCTAAACTAGTACTTTTCAAAATGTGGTAAAAGACCAGATTTTTTTAAAGCTCAAATTCATCATAGGTATGTAACTTTTCTAAAATAAAATTATATTACTAGATAAAATAAAAAGAAAAATATAACTAATTTTTTGCTGTTAAAGTCAAAGGGTGTAAGAGGGTTCTATTCAACAAATTGAACAAACATAACATAGGAAAAAGAATTACAGAAGCACTGAAAGAGTGGAGTTGATACAAAGAATTGAAATTCTGCCCATGACTTCTGGTTGTTCCATAATTGTAACTAAACGAAAAGTTGTGAAAGAAATAGCAGTTCTTTGTATTAAATGTCTGACACATGTACACTTTGAACAAACACCATTTATTACAGTATTCAAAGTTTTTAACATTTTGACTTTTTTTAATACTCAAAGTTTTTAATGTGGCAAATGAGTTTGCTTTTTCAAAACTTACTTAAAGTCTGCTTTGGATTGAATATAATATTACCCTCAGGGAATAATGAAATTGTCTCATTTTTTAATTTTAGTACTATTAATGGTATTAATAATACTACTAATAACTCAGAGTTATGTTAATGAGAATGGAAGAAGAGATTTTTTAAAGCAGTCTCAACAACTCACGATACTCATTTTCACCTTTTATCCAGAGTGAAGCAAGAGATGCTCTATTTTCAAAATTCATTTTCATTTCGTTATCATAACCAGTTATACCAGTTTGCTCTATAAATTCATAGTTAAATTTAAATGATCGTTTGATGAAATAAATGGATTTTACAGCCATGAATTTCCTATGTATAGATATTCTTCTGTTGGAAAAATTTCAAAACGTTATGTATTTCAGGTGTTTTATAATAACTTTTCACACATGTGCACTATCAAGATCATCATCTACTTTATTGATCACAGTCATCCTTTGATATCCTTGGGGGATTGGTTTCAGGACCATCCCTTGGATTCCAAAATCTGAGGATGCTCAAGTTTCTTATGTAAAATGGTGTAGTATTTACATATAATCTAAGCATATCCTCCCATATCCTCCCTCCCTCCCCTCCCTCCCTCCTTCCTTCCTTCCTTCCTTCCTTCCTTCCTTCCTTCCTTCCTTCCTTCCTTCCTTCCTTCCTTCCTTCCTCCTTCCCCTCTCTCCACCTCCCCTCCATCCTCCCTCCCTCCCTTCCTTCCTTCCTTCCTTATAATGTTGACTTGTGTGCCCTCAGGTTTTAGTTGTTGTTATTATGTTACAGCAGTCCCCCCTTATCCGGGGTTTTGCTTTCTGCGATTTCAGTTACTAGCTGTCAGCTGATGTCTGAGAATATTAAATGGAAAATTGCATGATTAATTCATGAATTTTAAATTGCACACTCTTCTGAGTAACATGATGAATCTTGGTCTGGCCTGCTCCATCCTGGACTTGAAGCATCCTTTTGTTCATTGTATCCCACCTGTTAGTCACTTAGTAGCCCTCTAGGTTATCAGATTCGAATGCAGAGTTATCTCACTGCTTGTGCTCAAGTAAACTTCATTTTACTTAACAATGGCCCCAAAGGCCAAGAGTAGTGATCTGGCAATTTGGACACGCTAAAGAAAAGCAGTAAAGTACTTACTTTAAGTGAAAGGTTAAAGTTCTTTACTTAATGAAAGAAGACAATCCTATGCTGAGGTTGCTAAGATCTATGTTAAGAATGAATCTTCTATCTGTGAAATTGTGAAGAAGGAAAAAGAGATTTGTGCTAGTTTTGCTGTTGCACCTCACACTGCAAAAGGTACAGTCACAATGCATGATAAGTGCTTAGTTAAGATGGAGAAGGCATTACATTTGCACAATAAGATTTTGAGAGAGCAGGAGAGAGAGAGAGAGAGCACCCACCTTCACATAAGTTTTATTACAGTACGTTGTTATAATTGTTCTATTTTATTATTAGTTATTATTGTTAATCTCTTACTATGCCTAATTTATAAATTAAACTTTATCATAGTTATGTATGTATAGCAAAAACATAGTATATATAGAGTTTGGTACTATCCACAGTGTCAGTCATCTGCTGGGGGGAGGGGATCGGGTCTTGGAATGTAAACCCCACGGCTAACGGGGAACCAACTGTATATGGATGCAGATGGTCCTGTTCCCAAAACTGAATTTAATATGTGAAACGTAGGATAATTATTTGGAAATTACTTCAATTGTCATCATTTAATTTACTGCTATTGCCACTTTATTAAAAGGCATGTCTTTTTCTTGAAAAGTCCAGTGAAGTTTGTTACTCTAATTGTAAATTATTGTTAAAACTAAATAAGAAAGAAATTGCTTCGCTTATGGAGCTAGTATTGTTACACCATGCATTTAAAAGAATAGGTTTAAAAAGTAAATAAATAAAAGAATAGGTTTTATTGAAAGTTAAAAATAATTGTAAAATAAGTTATAAAAATAAGTGCTTACATTTTGGACTACAAATTATAAATTGACCTTAAAATATCATGAACAGTGCATCATCCTTCTGTACATGAACACTGTGCATATCATGGGAATTTAGTAACACATAAACTGTTCAGATGAGTCTACTGATCTTGCGTTTGTATGTTTTGACCATGTCTACTTGGTATACAAATTTCTAAATATTTACTCTCAGTATCTATAGTTATCTCATTGTAGACTGTAAACAAACAGTTCTCAAACTAGCACCCAAAACATGGATCAATCATACTTGAAAGGCACTGGTGTGAACTATCATACTGGCTCACAAATAACTTGAACGTCTTTGTCAAGAGCATGCTCATCTCATCTTCATCAGTAGCAACAAATGATCAAAGTTCGCTTCACATACACCTGTAGACCTTTCTGTTCCTCTTGTATCTTTGGTGTTATAGGGAGAAATGTTTAATAATTGTATTTATTGATTGAATTTTTTCTGTTTCACCTTTAGCATTGTAAACCCCTTTAACTTTTCTATAATTTCATTAACTGGGAAAAGATATATTCAAAACCTGAGTTTTATAGTGTTAGGAGTTCATCTGTGGTATCTCAGGGATTTCTAGGATCAGGGTAGGCCACGTGAATTTTTCCATAATACATGCTTGGTTTTCCAAATAACATTTTCATGGTAAAAAGCATACTGTTGAAAAAGACAGCTTGAAAAACAATTTATTGGACTTTTAAACTTGTTATTTCATTTTTGGGGCTGCTTTTCTGAGCTCCTATGTTGCTCTTCATAGGAAAAATTGTGAGTAATGTTCCATCTTGAAAGTAGGACAGCAAAATGTAACGTGCTAATTTTTTTCTCCATTTATATAGCAAATAGTGCTCTTTACAGACAATGACTGATGAACTGAAGAGTCATTGATTATAGTTCTTTATAGAATTGATTATCATTACATCAGTAAAATGTTATTATTGTATAGAACTGTTATATTGTGTGAGTTGTCTTTGAGGATTTTTTTTAAAAATAAATTTATTTATTTATTTTTGGCTGCATTGGGTCTTTGTTGCTGCGTGTGGACTTTCTCTAGTTGCAGCAAGCAGGGGCTGCTCTTCATTGTGGCGTGTGGGCTTCTCACTGCAGTGGCTTCTCGTTGCGGAGCATGGGCTCTAGGCACATGGGCTTCAGTAGTTGTGGCATGCGGGCTCAGTAGTTGTGGCTCACGGGCTTTAGAACACAGGCTCAGTAGTTGTGGTGCATGGGCTTAGTTGCTCTGCAGCATATGGCATCTTCCCAGAAGAGGGCTCGAACCTGTGTCCCCTGCATTGGCAGGCGGATTCTTAACCACTGTGTCACCAGGGAAGTCCCAAGGATTTTTCTAAAATGTAATTTTTTTGCGTGTTTTCCTATGATTGTCTATATGAAGTAGTATTTGGTAAAGAACCAGTCTTATTTCTACTTATTGTTAGGAAAGTTTTTTTCACTTTGCCGTTTTATAGCTTGGTAATATACTTTGAGGCTTTTTACGTATGTTGCTGTTTTCTCTACTATGTATGTCTTGCCCAGAAGAATTGTCATCATGAGCATATTTTTTGGCAGTAAATATTTTGCTATATGCAAGAACTTTTTAGGTGCGTCATTCTTGCCCATTGATGTGAAATTTAGTTCTCAGATGGCAGTTAAGAAATTTTCTAAAGAAGGAAAATAAAATATAAACATTACTTCTTAAGAGAAAATTATAAACTTTTACCTTAAATTAGATTTTGATTAGAAAAATCTTTGGTGGTACTGTAGACTTTTAAGTTTTTTAAACTAACAATTGTGATCATATTTTATTTTTTTCCTATAATATAATCATCAGCATGTTAGTGTATCTGGACTGTCTTAAGTACTTTGGAATCATAGCCATTTGTTCTTAAAGAATTAACGTACAATGCCAGCCACTTACGGTGTACCCAAGCATTAAGGATGTGGGTAATAACAACAATATTAATAATAGCTATGATTTATTGCATGTTTATTATGTATCAGAGACTATTCTAAGCACTTTTTCATACCATAATTCATTTATTTCTCACAATAACCTATGAGCTAGATGGTCATTTTTTATTATCCCCATTTTACACATGAGAAAGACAGAGTTGTTAATAAGTTGCACAGTAGATTTCAACTCTAACCTCCAAGTTCTGCTCTTCTAACTACTAGGGTAGTTAGAATTGCACAAAATAAGATGAATGAAAGATTATTTCACTTCCTAAACTATAAGAAATAGTTTAGGTAAGGTGTCATTGTAGCATGATGTACTTTGTTAACATTTCTAAACCTTGTAAATGTAAATGGGTAAACTTTCACATTAGTTCAGAAGAGACCTGTTGATAACACTGATCCTCTTTTGCTATTATTACATCTTTTCATATATTTTTATGTTGCACAAATAATTTTTAGTTTGACACATTGATGTCCAAAATACCATTACTCTAGTAGTGTTTAATAGTGTAAATTATGTAGAAATGTGTTTAAAACTAATTTTTACAAGTGCTGGATGAAGATGAAGTACATTTTTAGTTACTTTTTTTACGCATTCTCTTAAAGATAGTCAGTGTTACTAAACATGACATTTTGCTTTTACATACCCGAGAATGCTGTTTTTAGTGCAACTCTTGAAGTTACAATGTGATTGAAAAATTTAACTTCTGGGATTTGACTTTCTGTTTTAGTGTGTTTACTATGTTATAAATGAAAGATATGATTTAACCACCAACAGACCTCTTTGTGGATATAAATGTATCATTACTCACTTCTAGTTAGTAGGGTGTTCAGTAAATCAGTTTTCTTCTCATTGGGATTTATACTAAAACACTAAAATTTTTTTGGTATAGCTTTTCTTTTAAGCTAGAACTTATATATGAGAAAGCTACTTGGAATTAGTGGTACAACCTGTGTTCATGAAGTCACATTTTTGGGAGGTGTTTCACTCTCAGTCTTAGAGCTAGAACTGTAAACTTAGCCTCGGTAGTAGTATGTGTTAGCCAACTGAGCTAACACATTGAATTAGGCAGAGACTTAAAAAGTTTAGCTCTAAATAAACAAGGGCCTCTTTTTCTCCTAATTAATGAGTCTGCATCTGCCATCACATTATTGGAACATGAAGATAGATTGCCATAGAAAGTAAAACACTCATTCTTCAATGCCTTATTAGGGTGAAAGTAATTCACATGTAAGTGATATATAAAGACTATATAATTGCCTGAAAAAGAGAAAATTAGGAAATGAGGTAGATCTTTTTTTCTTGTGTTTACTGCCTGTTATCAAGAGCTGGGCTAGAATATATGCCTTTCTGTGAATAAGGAATGGTCTTAGTGTATAATTTTATGTTTCATAACTCTAAAAGTAATTATTTTACTTTTTCTTATCCAATATTTCTGAAGACCTTCTTCCCCCATTTTCTTAGCACATATTTATTATCTCCAGCTTCCTGATTTTTAAACTCTGATTTCTCTTCTGAGCCTTAGACCTATATAGTGTAGAGCTATCTACTCTTAACCTCCGCTTGAAATTTCTTGTAAGCAGCCCGACTTTGGGGGGAAGAATTTCCCAAACTGAAATTCTCTCCTGTACTCTGTTCCTCCATTTTTACCCATCTGAAGAAATATCACCCATTTACTTACTGCTCACACAAGTCAGTCATCACCCATTTTTTTCCCTCTTACACCACATTTGGTGTCTGTCATCAAGTTCTGTTTATCTCTTAAATGTATCTGCTATCAATATTGTTAGTTCTTAACCATCACATCTCTGTCCAAAAACCTGAAATAACCTCTTATTTGGTCTTTTTCCCCCCACTCATGTCTCCTTCATTTTCCACAGAATAGCCAGAGTAGTCACTCTGAAACAATTGTTTAAAAATGTTTATGCTGATCATGCATAAAACCATCCGGTGCCTTTCTGTGTTAAGAGTAAACCTACAATTGTCAATACAATCCACAAGACCCATTATAATGTGGCCCCTACTTACCATTCCCACCTCATATCAAGTACTATACTCCTTTTAACTTATGCTCTAGTCACAATACCCTTTCATTTATCTTGACTTCTACACATCTTGCAGATCTACCTTTAGATGTCACTTCTATACAGAAGCCTTCTCTGCTCTTCTCCTCTACCTTCGTCAATCATCCGATGTAAATCTTAAATCACATCTTTCTGTTATAACCTCCCATAGCATTTACTAATGGTTTGTAATTATATATTTACTTATGTGGTTGTTCCCTGCTCTTCTGTGTGCTTCATGAAGGCAAGAACTCTGTGTCTTATTCATCACATATTCATAATGCCTTACACATAGTGCTCAGTAAATAATTGGTCAATAAATGAATGTTAATTACAGCCTACACACTGTTTCTTTTTCTTTTTTTCTGATTAAAGGTAGGAATGTGTTTCTTTATGGGAACAGAAAAGATTCAATTCAGCGAGAAAGGCCATGGCAGAACTATATTCTACCTATTATCAGCAAGGGTGATATTTTTGTAATAGTGTCTCAAATTACCATGATTGGTGGCTTTCAAATTACAGTTTTGAGTTCCTTCATCCAAAAAGTACTAATTGTGATTGAAATGAAGGAATAGGCAGGTTGAACTATAAAGTACAGGTTAGCACTCTTTACATTAACAAATTGCAAGGAGCATTGTTGGCCATATTCTTTGAAATTCTCTCTGGTGTCCAAAAGTAATGTAAATTTGAAACTTAACAATGTTGGGGAGTTCCCTGGTGGTCTAGTGGTTAGGGTTTGCTGCTTTCACTGTGGTGACCCAGGTTCAGTCCCTGGTTGTGGAACTGAGATCTCACAAGCTGCTTGGCACAGCCAAAAAAACAAAAACAAAAACCAGTTTTATAACCGGAACACGGGGTGTTAGAAAACATGTTCTGATTCTCAGCTCTGCAGCTTATTAGTTGGAAAGTATTGGGAAGAATTCCCTGAACCTCTGAGTCTTAGTTTTCCTCCTATAAAATGGATATAATAAAACCTTAATCAAAGGTGTTATTATGGAGAGTAAATTTTATATTTTGTGTTTTTATATTAAATATTTTTATTTTATATAAAATAATTATATATAAATTTATAACGTGGGTTAGATAGTTATGTTTATTAACTGTTTGAATTTGGATTAATCTTCTGAATAATCTTAGTTATGTATATTCCAAATTAAATTAGGAAACATAAACTTATAGGATTTCTGAGACATTGCCCTTTATTTTAAGTTAGTTTTTTTTTTCATTTCTGTTATAAAATTCTGGTTTAGAATACAGATAAGAAATACATTTCCTGGTAAGTAATATTATTTAAGCTATTTTGTTAATGCTTTTTCTTGAGAATGAATTTTCTAATATTGTTTTTTTTAAAAATACGCTTTACTAAAAGCTATTCAAGGATGAAACAGTTGAAACAGTATTTGTGCAATCATAAGTATCCTCTGATTAATAGTATTTTTTACCTGAACTCCAACTGTTACAGGTAACTATAAATACAAATTGAAACTTAAGGTAATATACCAATTCTGTACATCAATAGTATTTTGTGTGTGTTTTTAAGAATGATTAAGTCTTTTTTTAAAGTCATGGAAGCCATTTCAGTTGACTTTATAACTGCAGACCATATATTTGTCTCATGATTTCTTCCATCAAAGCATGAAGAAGTGAATTATTGAAAAGATAAAAATAAATTTGTTTGCTTTCTGTCAGAGTTCATATCCACAGCCAACCTTGATAGAAGACCAGAATGATTTAGACAAGTTTGCTTTGGAGATTCATAACATATGCTTGCTGGACAGAATTGAGTTATCTCTGCTCTGGAGAGTAAGTTATTGTAGCAGGAGCTGACAGAGATGAAGATAACTGAGGGAAATTCAATTACCTTTTAGTGTTTTCTTTCTAATAGGATTCTTAATGTGAAAAAGATCCTTAGGTGATGTGCCCTTGTTATGTATGAGATCTTCCTTGATACCTGTTTCCAGAATACCATGAATGTTCAGTTCCAAGTTGTCATTAAGCATGAAATAGGCAGCTTACTGTTAAGAGTAGTTTTGATCAAAAGGTCTAATTTTTACTTGATGTCATTAGTGATCATTACAATCATTGACTGCCCTCTGTGGTTTTCTTTAACAAAATATATATTATTTTGTCTGAGTTTATTATTTAATATGTTAGGAGGGTTTTTTTCCCTCCTTTCTTTCAAATGACCCTTTCTGGAAGTATCCTATAGCTTCTCAGTGTTGATATAATTGATATCTCTCTCTAATTATCATATACTGAGGCTTGGCAACCTTGTGTAAATGCTGTTAGAATTCTCAAGCCTCCATTTTCACTTTGCTTTGTCATTCTGCCAGACTTTTTGTTAATGGTGTCTTTACTTTCTTACTCCCTTTTACTGTTCAGTGTCTTGCAGCCTGGCTTCTCTCCTTTCCTTTTCATCTACAATCCTAGAACAAAAATATTACAAATGTTCTCTTGATATGATCTAATTATATTACCTGTTGACTCCTTTTTATTATTCATGTTCCTTGATCTGCACATCATTTGACATTGATGATCAACCCTTCCATTTTGAAATTCTTTTTTTGTTTGACTTTCTTACCAGGTGCTTTCCTGGTTAGCTTTTTACTTCTCATAGTTCTCCTTCTAGTTTCATTTCTATCTCCATTTCTTATTTCTTTACCAAAAGTATAGGTCTTTCACAAGAATATCTCATTGGTACTTAAAAAATATATATATATATTTATTTATTTGGTTGCATCAGGTCTTAGTTGTGGCAGACGGGCTCCTTAGTTGCGGCTTGCCAGCTTCTTAGCTGTGGCACGTGGGCTTCTTAGTTGTGGCAGGCAGGCTCCTTAGTTGCGGCTCGCTGGCTCCTTAGTTGTGGCATACAAACTCTTAGTTGTAGCATGCATGTGGGATCTAGTTCCCATA